>NC_090884.1:64031966-64049466 GCF_036669925.1 Montipora capricornis
ATACACAGTGTACCTTCCAATATTGGTAAAATTGATGGTGGCAAATAAAGTATTGTATTGTACTTTGCAATTTGATTGGCATAGATGAGTTGTATTTCAGCTTATAACATGGATGACAAATTACTCCTTAATTTTGGTGCGAAATTTCAGCGTTAATTTATAATGTTGCCATGGCAACTTTTCCTACAGTGCCAAAATGGTGTCTTATGAACGTAATTTGTCACCCATAATGTTAATAGCTAATCAAATGGTATACTCCTGAAATTAGGGAATAAGTCACTTGTGTTTTGTCCAAAATCAGATAAATTCCAGAGCCTTTGGGCTGAGGAAATTATTTGATTTTGGACAAAGCGTGGGTGAAATGATGATTCCCTGACTTCACTTGTAACCTTTTGATTACCCATACTATTTTGTTCATACCCATGTAAGATAATTTCAAAAAATGCCAGGCACTATTACAAACAGATAAGTAAGCATCTTCCATCGCTAATATTTAAGATTTTAATTCACAAACAATTCGATATCAAAATATCACTCGTAATATTTTCAACTATTTTTCACAAAATAATGTTCCTTTTTTTATGACTTGGGGATTATATAGCAATTGAAGAGTCAACAACCTTCACATCAATACAAAAGTTACTCTATTCTACACTAATTTTACTTCATATTAGTGATGTACTTAAGTACACAATTTTTGTGTACTTTACTTGTATGGTAACAATGAAACGATATTTTTCTTAAAAGTAGAAAACTATAATTTTGCTTACCTACTAGTGCTTCAAGAAACTTCTGAAGACACCAAGAGACACTCACCTTCTTTACAGTTTGAACAAGATTTCAGGTCATTTCGCAGAACGTGAAGTTCAATCAGTCTTGTACCACAAATATCAACCCCATGTTTAGGTTGCTGTAATGAAAATATATTTGCTAAGCCATTTACTTTCTGATATTTAAATTTTTCAAACTAAAAGGCAAAGTAACAGGAAGGAAATGGAAATGGTCCATCTAGCTAATTTGCAATATTTGAGCCAACATTTGGCACAGTGTTAGCGACGTAACGATAAATATTTATCGCATAAACAACATACCTGTGACCTCGTTTCTATTTTTCTTGGAGGTTCAAAGTCTTGTTCCTCTTCAGGGTGATTTTCGTTGCCTTGGGTTATGCATTTTTTTGCTCTGGTCAGATTTGCTACGGATTGAATTTGTCGTTTGGAAGCAAAGCATCCTTTGTGTCGCCTGGACTCGTAGTTTGGTTTTTCGTCTTCTCTATCTCCTGCATACGCAATATTTGTCGAGCAAACAAAATACAACCCATAGAATGTTGCGAAGAAGAACAAGCAAAATGATTTTTGTTGGTGTGTCCATTCTTCATATTTATGTCCACTTTGCGAGTCCTTTATACGCTCCCTGTGGCCGTAACGATCGATCGAGTTGCCTTTGAAACTTGGGAAACATTGAATTCCAGAAACAATTTTTCTTAAATACACAGAATTGACTAAAGTTGTTCTAGCAGGAAAAGTCTCTTTTAAATGAAAATTTCGTCTCCAACAGTACAAAAGTGTCCTTGCGCGAAAAAAGCCGCACGCCGCCATGTTTGTTTTGGTTTTTCGGGTTTTAAATCTCGCGCCTGTATCGTGCGTGTTACTCACGCATGAAGCAACGAAGGTGACTTACTCCCCGCGCGAGGAAACTGGTACCAGCCACCTTAAGAGCGAATGCACCTTCTCGTTCAATGCATTCATTAAACATGATTAAAAGTGTTGAGTTTTGCGTGTCTCGAGGTAATAAAATATTATGTAAATCCTCGATGAAAATAGGCCGAGTGAATTTTGATCGAATTCCCCGAAATCGCCTGTTCAATTCACTTCCGGTTAATTTCTGAGAATAGAATGCTGAATTATGCATCATTTCAGATTCATTATGTGGTTCGCATGCCTCAAAGTGGTAACACGGTTTGGTTGCTTTAGTTTATAGCAATGTAACTGGGAAGCCCTTGAACAATGCAGTGTCCTCACTGTGGAAGTGAAGACCTTCTTCCAAGGTTTAAATTTTGTCCAGAATGTAGTTTACCGCTTCCATTTGCTCCAATCAAACCGAAGGGGCGGGAGGACGTTGGAGGAAAATCAAACAAACAGCAAAGCAGGAGCACTTTTGGTAAAGGTGATGCTTGTCTTTAGTATTGATTATCGCCTATTGAACTGGAATGAAACCCTGTCTTTGTGCGAGAAACTGAGAGCAACTTCAGAGCACGTAAGCCATATGCATAACTCCTTCAATTGATTTTCGCAGTTGGATGAGTATTTGCCGATCGATCGGAATTGTTTTGTCCTCAATGAAAAGCAAGAAATTGTTCTCATCGAAATTATCCTAGCTGCAAACTAAAGGTAAATAAATGTAGTGATTTTGGTGCAGGTAGTGGTAAGATTATTGAATAATTATACGATTACAAATGTATTAGTTCTTCAAAGGTGTTCCGACTTCGGTTCCCTCGGTAACTGGTCAAGTCGCCCGAAAGTCATCTCGCCCGAAGTCAAGTAGCCCGGAACCAGAGTCATGTTGCCCGAAATTCATAGTCATGTCGCCCGAAATTTTATCGAGTGTATAAACTTGAAGAAAAGCAACAACTTAAGTAAATCCCAAGGAATAAATTCGTAAATTGTTGTGTCCGCTAACCTATGTGATACTCAAACTACTTCCTTTTCATTGAATTCCCTCCCGCATTAATGAAAGACATAAATGTGTTTGAGGAGATTCTAATCAGGGGAGCTCAGTACAAAGTAGGAGGTGTAGTGCGATGTCACAACAACCACTTTACTTGTGCTGTTAACTACTTACATGAATGTGAACCTCAATAAAATGCTTGAAACGTTAATTTTTCAATGGTCTTATGCACAGTATTAATATTAAATACACATCCCATAAACAGGTAATCAAACGCGGGGGCAAATATTTTTGCTCTACTTTAAAAGGAATATCGCTAGGTTTGTATCTCAAATATTAGGCATGTAATAAGTCTACCTGAATTTCAAGGGGCGGGTGTCAGTACGAAGACCCACACGTCCCCGCGTGTAATAAGTATTTTATTATTTATTTATTTTTATCACGAACTTACCCTCAATTGGTATTTGAATTTGTTTTCAAGTTTTTGACTAGTTTTTTCATTTTCGTGTTTTACTTTAGGATTACTATCTCCATGATATCAAACGACAGCGAAACGAGCAACCTCAGTTTCACAGTTTTACATTTCACTCTGACTAGTTTTTAAAATTTTCGGAATCTTTTTTAGCATTATGAAATTTCGGGCGACATGAATCAAGATATCGGGCGACATGAATATGAATTTCGGGCAACATGACTCTGCTTTCGGGCGACATAACTTCGGGCGAGATGACTTTCGGGCGACTTGGCCGTAAACCGTTCCCTCGGGCCTTTTGATCATGAATTAATTTCATCACCAGTTAAATGCTGTTTGAAAACTTGTCTAATTGTTGGTTTAAAATAAGAAAGTGGGTATTTCATACAATTCGAGGGGTTCTCTGAATCTGCAAGGATCTCATGGATATGCAGTACACCAACCATAACTCTTAAAAAAATGACCATTCTAAATCAGTTCTAGAACTAAATCGATCTCGTGAAAAGTGTTGACAGTGGGATTGCGGTGGTAGTTTTCCAAGTAAGACATTTAGTGGACGCGGAAGCAGCATTGTTAAACACGACTGCGGGACCGTGGTGGCAGCTTTTTTAAGTAGGACATATTTGGTGGGCCTGGTATTCTGCAATCTAGCCGCGGGCTGTAGTCTGCAAGTCACCCACTCAGACACCATGATGATTGCGAAAAGCACTGATTCAGAGGGAAAGATCTGATGGATATAGATCTTGTGAAGAAGAAAGGATTTGTTTACTGATTAAGCCTAAGCGCTCTCCCAAAATTTTAGCTTTCATTTTGCGGTTCAGTTAACTATATACTCTTTTCATGAGGTTGTGTGAAGAAGAAAGCACTCGCTTACTGATTACGCCGAAGAGCTCGCTTCAGTGATTAGGCCTAAGCATTCTCGTAAAATTTTAGCTTTCATTTTGCGGTTCGGTTAACTACACTTTTCATTCAACGACTATGGGACTGTGGACCATGGTGGCAGTTCATTTTAGTGCTTGTCCTTTAACACTTTTCGTTCAATGACTACGGTACTGCGTAACACGGTGGCAGCTAGTTCATTTCACTGCTTGCTCTTTAACACTTTTCATTCATTGACTACGGGACTGCGGACAGCAGTTGCAGCTTTTTTAAGTAGGACATTTGGTGGGCCGGGTATTCTGCAATTGCTACTGTTTATATATCAGCACTGTTTGAAATGGGTGTTTGGACTGTTTATCAGCACTAGCAGTCTGCAGTTGTCATGAATACACCTTTTTTTGCAATAATTTTAGAACATATAATGATTCAAATATGCATAAGTTTATCACGTTCGATATGGGTGCAAAATATCTGAAATATTTTGAAGTGAAATGAGAAGGGGTGACTTCCCCTGTAATTAATACACAATGTGGATTTAGGATTGCAGGCTTTGGTTGAAATGATGAATATAACGGATACTGTTCTTCCTCCCATATACTTTATGGTAATAAATTATTATAATCTAATTTATGGATAAAGGATCTAGAACGTTCCATTCCAACCTAAGTGATCCAATATAAAAACAGTCGAGTTTAGGATTGTTATCAAGATTTTGAAAAAACTTGTCTTAAATGTTGCCATGTCTGGGGAATATGAGAGGAGAGGGTATAACATATTATTTCTTGTGAATTAAACTACTCTGTGGGTGAGGGTCAGTGAAAAAAAAAAGAGCTCTCCACAAGACAACAGTTGAAATTGTTTTATGAAGGAGTATTGTCAGTTTAAAATTATTCCTTAATAGCATAAGGTGATCATCATTATGTTATCTTTCAGCCTGGAATTATCCTCACTAGATATTAAAAGTTGTTTGCCTGTGAATGCATATAATAATCTCTGAAAATTGGAGACTTATCTCCCGGAAAATCTTTGTGTAATGTTACACACGACGGAAAGACTCATTATTGCTTTTGTTACTGTATTATTTTTTAAATTAAATTGCAATCAATACTAAGAAAATTTGTGTAAGGGAGCAGCAAGTTTATGTTTAATTTTTACTTCCAAGGGAATAAAAACCACCGTCACTCAAATAAGACCTTACTAAAAATGTCATTTTCCTGCTCTGGAAAAAAAAACGCACAGCAATCAACCTTGGACTACAAAGCTTTGATATCCTCCTCCAGTAATACTAGAGGTCCAAATGTTTTGGGACAGTGACCAAATTTGGTCATTAATTTCATAGAAGGTTATTTTAGTGATCTTTATAGTCCAAAAAAGATATCACACAACAAAATCTGCTTGTAGGATTTCAATTATTCTTAAAAGGATTCAAACAGCCGCAAAAGCAGTCAAAGTATCAATTAATCCTTGATACTGGTAATGGTGTAATTGGCCGTTGAAGGAAACAACTGAAAGCCAATCAGAGTTGTCAAACGTTTGTACCATGATTCTCGTCACTGCACTGTACCTTTAGGCCGAATATGCTTTGTGCCTCTCGGTAGAAGGGTAGTGTAATTTTTGATGACTAATTATGCAAATTGATTTTGATATTTTTGTGCTATCTAAATTAAGGTGAAAACACAGCAACAGACACAGAGGATCCACAGCTCTTGACAAGTCAAAATCAAGGAGCAGGCAATTACAATAATGAAACAATATCAGTAAACACAAACCAGTATCAGTCCACAACATATCAAAGCCAAGGAGCTGGAAAACATGGTGAGGAAGAACCATCAACAAAAGCAGGCCAACAACGGCCCTCATCAAGTCAAAATCAAGGTGCAGGGAAATACGATGATCAACTTTTATCATCAAAATCAGGCCAACATCCCCTCTTGAAAAGTCAAAACCAAGGAACAAGCAAATACTGTGATGAAGTGCCATCAACAACAGTAGACCAACAAGATCCCTTATTCAGTCAAAACCCAGAAGTTGGTAAAGGCAGTGGTGAAGTACGACCAAAAAACACAAACCAACAAAAGCCTTTATTAGTTCAAAATCAGTGCCCTGGTAAAAATGTTGACGAAGTTCCCTCAACAAATGCAGTCCATAAACAACCAATATCAAGTCTTGGTCAAGGGGCAAACAATCACAGTAATGAAGTGCCATCATTGAAAACAGGCCAAAAATCACCTTCGACGAATCAAGTGAGAAAGGCCGTGGAGCCTTCCTTTGAGTCTAGTGGCCATCCCAACACTGGAAAATGCCAGACCACAGTTGGGGAAACTGAGGAGAAATTCGAAGGCTCAGAGAGATCAGAATGTACCAATACTTCCACGATAGTTTCAGGTCAAAAGGCAGAAGCTGGGAATGGCAGATGTATGACTAGTTCAAGTACCCAAATTATAAAAGCAAACTCATCGAACAAAACAACGGAAGCAGGGTCGCCTGAAGGACACGGACTGTCCTATATAAATGAGGAACACAGTCATGCCATTGATGAAGAAAACTTGAGGTGTCCTGCATTGCTTGACGAAAACAACTCAAATCTACCATCACCTCCTACGTCACGGACAAGTGGACAAGAGCAGGACCAGACAGTTGAGACACATTTGGACAGTCAGCAGGTACAATCATCTTATCAACACAAACAGGAAGATAAAGGCAATGGGATAGAAGAGAAAAAACTGGCTAATAGTGGACAAAGTTCTTCGCAAGCTGAAGCAGCAGCCACTCACATGCGCAGTGATAGACCTACTACGGGCTATTCGACTTTACCGAAAGAGTCCCAACAAAAACCACCGGAGGCTAACAATCTTCCTGATTTGGCGCAAGATCACGAGAAAAATGAGACACTTCAAGTAAGTAATTTCGAGCCAGTGGTATAAATTCTGAAGTGTTAAATGCTGTTACATGTATACGGGAGGGTACTAGTTTGTAGTCGACATGTGCAAGGTCATCATCTTATCACACATAGTTTGATTCTTCTCTGGCTTAGAGAATTGTGATTGCAGCATGCCTTGTACATGTAGCTTTAAATGCAAGCTAGTAATTCTCAATGTTTTGACAATGCTGTCTAGTGTCTCAATCTAGGGTGATCCAAAGATATCACAGAAGTCCTTATATTTGCTCCTAGCATATAAAAGGACTCTTGTGATAGCTTTTCTAGCATATAAAAGGAGCCTTTTTGTTACCATGTAAAAGGCCTCTTGGGATAGCTTTGGGTCATCCCTGATGAAGACACCAGATGGGCGTGTCGAGCCTTTAAATTGTAGTTTTTGTAAGGTGCATTCACAATGCTCCAAAAGCTTCTAAACCATAATAGCAACAAACTATACATGTCTGATTGTCAACCTGGATTTGAAATAGAGGACATGTTACATGGCCATTTACCCTTTGATGTCCAAACCGTCCGAAACCGGCCAGACTTAGTATTTTATTCTTTCTAACACCAGAGTATTTTACCCTGTCTAACACCAGACGATTTTACTCGTCATTGGGGAACCCCTGGGCATCAATGGGTTAATGTGAATGAACACATGGTACGAGAGGCCGTGACCGTCATTCCTTTGTTTAGAACCAGCAGTATGCCTGCGAGAACGTCTCGAAGGACGGTTAAAAGAATAGCAAACCTCATTACCAAAGAAAATTAATGAACATGCAGGGATGGCACTAGGATTCTTCAATCTGAGGCCTGGGACCCGCATGTCTGACCAAATTGGGGTCCCAAGCATTTTTTGGGGATCCCAAAATCTTGGTGACTCTCTGCGAGAAGAAAAGTATCTTTAAGGTTATGATAAAGAGAGAGTAACCAACTCTCTAATCTTTTTCTTTGGACAATAGCTTAAGACACTATTGAGTACTGGTACTAGTATCAATAATGATAATGATAATGATAATGATAATGATAATGATGATAATATAATGCGACGATAATTTTTGATAAATAAATAGACTAGACAGTGCTCAATGTTATGTACCACTGAGGTGTTCCTATCCAGCGTTGTCACAGGCAGCATTGAACAGTTCTTGTTGAAGCAATACTGCTTCTGTACTTTTGTGATCCACCTGATTCATTCCGTACAATTGCCGATCGCTGAGAATTGTTGCATCCAGTCTTGGGCGAGTTCTTTTTTCCATCTTTTACCTGGTCCTAAACAAATCATAGATAACGTATTGCCCAAATTCCTTGTTCACAACCATTCAAACTCTTTCAGCCAATTTTAGCCAAAAACTCTTTATCTAAAATGACCATATCTTCAATCTTTCTCAGTTCCTTTTTAAGAAATGCGAGCTCTTGTATTTCTTAATCGACCAATGAGCAAACAAATGGCAGGAGCTCAATTAAGTTTCCCGGATGTTTAATCATCTTTGCATGGCTAAAGGCGCTGTCACACTGTGAAATGTTTCGTGCAACTTGTCTCGCAATGTTTTGGCGACATTGTGGCGGCACAAGTTGCACAAAACATTTCACAGTAGGGAATTTAAGAAACGACGACGGCTACGACTACGATAACGCCACAAAACAATGATATCATTGGTTAAAAGAGCATAAATAATCGTGCTGCACGCGCAGCACAGATTTTAGCAAGTATCTCAGCGGTCCTCTCATAACGACGACGTGAAATCACTAAATTTGAAGTTTTGACGACAACGTAAGCACGCAACATAGAATCTGTCATTCTCTATTTTAACTTTAAAACCGCTCGTATCAATTTATTTTTAGGATACTTCGCCCACATTGTAGGGCGTGAACGAGACTGAATAATCGCGAAAGACATGATAGAGCCAAGTTATATTTTGAGGTGACGTTTTCGTCCACCGTAGCCGTCGTATTTCTTAAATTCCCTAGTGTGACATAGCCTGCAGCGGCCAAAATCGTTACGAGACAAGTTGCACGAAAAGTACTATTCTAACTTACCGGTAATTCTACTTTCGGCAACAGCTCTTGCAACTTGTCTCGCAACGATTTTGGCCGTTGCAGAGTATGTTATACTGTGAAATGTTTCGTGCAACTTGCCGTGCCACAATGTCGCCAAAGCATTGCGAGACAAGTTGCGCGAAACATTTGACAGTGTATCAGCACCTTAAATCCAATAATTATGGCCACCACTATGTTACTTTACTGCGTTAATTCTTATTATTTTTTCTTGCAAGTCGCCCAAACAGCAGAATATACTGACAAATGAAAGCAAGTTGTGTGAGTTATTAAAGTCAGTGTCTTGCGTCGTTGGACGCATTAAAATTTTGATGATGCGTTAAAATGCCTGATTTCTGCGTTAATGCGATCCCTGACATGCACACTGTAGGCTTCCTTATGCGGTATTGATTTTAGCACGTGTTACAAAATTTGCCGGATTACTCTTCAGCTTGATTGTTTAATTTATTTTTTGTCGGTTGTTTTGATGTCTTTTAGAATTCAGTAGAAGTTTCAAAAGGTCCTGTCACGAGAGAGCAAAGCAAAAGAAACCAACAACGTAATTTGTCTATGTCATCGGAAGCGGGCGCAGCAACGGGCACTGATGTGTCATGTGATCCTCTGGGTGGTTCACAAGATAATGACCGCAGACAATCCAAAGAGGTAATGATGAACTTATAAGTGAGAATTATTAAATCAAAGGAAGTATTGTTTTGATTTGTAGTTGCCTAAGACGTTCACAATGCTTTGTGTTACAGTCTTATGCGGTCTCCTAGATGTAGGTTCTAGGGTGGTGCAAATGGCTTTCAAGAGGGCGAAAAATGCGACATTGGACAACGAACTCAGACGAGTTGATGGCGAAGAGGGTGTAGATTCTATGGTTGTCCGGGTCAGACCAAATATCACAGCTGTATTAGCGAAACTATAACTTGAAATTCTCGTTCTGTATTTTTCGTAACACTCTAACAAAGCGTCAGGATGGGAATTAATGCATGTTCCAGGAATGTCCAGGAAGAAACGTTAGAGTAAATGTAAATGTTCTGTAGATTTGGATGTTTTAGGGATACAGCGATCGCACTTACTATGGTAGTCAGCTGCAGAGCTTGCAGTGTTTCAAACTTTGTCGCGTCGTGATATCTTGGTACTGTAACTTTTAGTCATTGACCTGAAGAAGCAATTGATTTTTTGAAACATAAAATTTTCCCAGGGTCTTTCTGTGTTTTATAAATAGAGTCGATTCAAGGAGCAATTGTCAACAACGTCTCAGTACCACAGTGTGTTTCCAAACTACTCCTGTCTTCTCTGAATGAATGCAAGTTCAATAAATATTACTGTATACTTTTGGTTTCGTTAGGATCATGGAGCGGAACCAAGCGGCAACTGGTATCGAAAGAGTGATGCACAGGAACTAGAGACAAAAGGAAAGAAAGGCAAAAAAGATAAGAAAGGAAACGTTGGCAATTCTGAGCTGCAGGCCTCAAAGTAAGTTTCAAGAAAGGAAAACAAAGCAAAATTACTACATCGATGTTTTTGAAAAACGCAATTTCATTGAAACGAATTCAGGGTTTTACGTCGCAAATCGTACTCTCTTTGTTGTTTTTACATGTTATTTGTTTTTGTTATTTTCTTTCCATTATTCCTCCTCAAAGATAGATCTGCAGCCTAATAAAACATGCTAAAAGGTAGAGGAACAAGACCTGCATTGTAACGATTTTATTTCTTACTGTCACTTAGAGCTCTCCCGGCCCCAAGCCTTCAGCAGGTTCCACCGGAAAATGGAGTGACTGTGGTGTTCCATGTTCTTCTTGCATCAAGCTTTAAAATGGCAGATGCAAGCTTATTTATACGAGCGCACGGAGAAGATTTAGGAAACTTTGAGCAGAACTGTGTTGACATGGCTGCTGTTGCCGAGTAAGTACCACAGCATATTTATTAATGGAATAAATGTTTTGCTATGCAACAAGCATTGTTAATAAAATCATAATACTCATAGCTTAGCAAGATGCCATCATCTAATCGTTTGTTTGATTTGATTTGAGTTAATTTCATTAGTGTCCCCAATTAGTGCTCTAGCCCTAAATCCAGTGACACTTAAAGTAAGTTGTTATTATTATTATCGCAGATTCTATTTACTTTTGTGCATATCACTATTACATCAACCAGCGGATTTTAAATCTAAGCTGGTTAATTACATCAATTTACATTCCTTTTTCCGCTTAAACATATTCGTAGAACTTCTTAACGATATTTACATTCTGGCTCAAAATCCGTTTCTACCAGCGTCCGATGAGGTAACTCAGTCCCTTGTCAGTGCTCGTAATTGATCTTAAGTCATTTCTCAATTATTCATGGTGTCCTCCAAGGAAGTCAAAAACAATGTTGATTTGATATACGCTTGTACTTTTGTACTCTCTTTTAATGCCTGCGCGCAGTTCTATGTATTTTGTTTGTTTTTCTTTGAATCGTTCCGCAATTTTGTCTACTTGGCAGACTGTGCCTTTAAATAGAGTCCAGATGTTGGTTTCTTTATCATGTACAATTACGTCAGGCTTATTAGGTCCATTTTCTGGTGGTTTCTCAAGGATAAAGGGCACATTCCAATATATCTTTGCCTTCTCATTTTCAAGCACTGCGTGCGGTAGGCTCTGTTGGTACCATGGCTTTCCATGATCACTTTCCTGGAAATTGTACTTATCCAGTAAGCAGAGGTATATCGGCCTTAGCATCCTGTCGTGCCTGGTTGTGTAGTGTCTGGGCGATGTTTGAGCACGCACTTAGCACGCGTGTAGCAGTGTGGCACATTCTACAATTGGTGTCTGTGATGGTTATCTGTCCTTTGCTTTGCTGATATGTCTTTGTTGGTAGTAGTTGTTGTCGTATGGTCTTGTTTACGCTGTAGACAATATCAGGTATATTTTTCCATTTCTTCTGGATTTGGTTGGCTGTGGGAGGCAGTTGTTTGTCTTGGCGCTGTTTGTTGGTGTAAGCTCCAAGCCATTTCTGTTCTTCTGCTTCTTTGGTGTACTTTTCTGTGATCTTTGATCTCAGTAGCTCGTTTAGCGCTGTAGGCAAGGGTGTTGTAATCGTCTTGGTCTCGATAGCAGCTGTTGGGTATTTACTTGCAGATGTTGTAGTGCCTGTATCGTCAAAGTTACAGGTAATGTTGTATTATTATTATTATTATTATTATTATTATTGTTATTGTTATTGTTATTGTTATTGTTCTTGTTGTTATAATAATAATAATAATAATAATAATAATAACAATTATTATTATTATTAATATTCGGGTGAGTGTGGTCTTGACAAGGACTGTTTTGGGTGACATTGAATGATTTTTTAAACGTCAGTAGATGGCATAAATACTCTGGTTGTTGATTTGATGGTTCAACAAGTTCATTATGTTATTGGTCGACTGTCAAATTTGCCTTGATGTTATTGGCTATGAAGACTCACTGTAAACAGTGGTCGGTACGTTGTTGATGTCATTGGTAAGCAGCGATTTAGCTGCTGGACACATCGCATCGGGGCAAAGTAGACATTAATAAGGTCCTTGGAAGATATCCAAGCGCGCTTTAGTACCCAAACGATGCAATGGCGCTTTGAGGCCTCATCAACACTAGCATTCCAGTTTAGAGTGGGGCCTTGTGGGAGGGCACGCTTTCTAAGGTTTAGCAGTTTATGGTTTTCGGCTAGAGGTCAGACGCGTGTCTCGTTTTTATACCAGACGGCTTTGACGTCTGAGACGTTAAAGGCGTCTTCACGACTTTAAAGTCTGTAGCATAAAAACTGCCTATTTGACATTAGTCAATTAACCATTCAACAACAAAATCCTCTTAGAGTCTTTCCCTACTCTAGGAAAATGACCGAGGACAGGGAAGAATGGAAGACGGTTGTTATTGGCTCAAGCCCACTCTCAGGATATGGGTGTGATCCTTCCAGGACCGGGGCAGCATCTGTTTTGTTAGAGTTAGAACAGTCCACTTGTTGCATTTAGTGGCCATTAATGAGTGTGAATGTTTTTTTTTAAGATTATGTAATTCTTAGTTCCTTTCTTTGGTTATATTGTAGTCTACAATTCTCCTTATTTCAGCGTTCTCCCCGGACTTCAAGATAAGCAAGAAAGGCTGACACTTGTGGGCGTCGAATCTCGTATGGAAAGTCCATATGTTGCTTGTACGACCAATGCCACCTTAGTGAACGGTTTATTTACTTTCGAGCCGGGTGATGGGAGAAACTGGTTGTTGTAACGTCACGTTATATTACTGGCATCTTTCTTTGATGCTTTTTTCAGATCGTATTGCATGCAAAAGGTCATGCCCCCTTCTCATATTTGAGTGATTGGCCCAAAGAGCGTTTTTATAGTTAATTAATAACGCATCTTCTCTACTGTTATTCAATAGACCAAACCGGCTAACTCAAAGTTGTACGCAATTCAAACCCTTTGGGAATGAAACGTTTTGTTCCAGGTATTTCCATATCATTTAAATATGAATGCTACATTATAATGCAAATACAATCAACAAAGAAGACCAAAGAATCTTAACCCGGGAGATTTGAATTGGATACAACATTGAGTTCATAGCCGCTTTGGTCTATGACATTCAATATATAAGGTTGTCATTTCATCTTTCTTATTCAATTAGGAGCGAACAATACAAAGACAAAGACAAACTTTTGTACTTTCGTGGTCAGTTCACAATAAGCCTTGACCGAGCTCACAAAGGTACCTTCTACAAGTATCTGGTGGTCAGAAAAGGAAGACAATTCTATGAAGAGTTACTCGAGTTTCCGCCATTTCATTACAATGCCATTGTCGATCGTGTGTTAAAAATTCGTGAAAAAGATATTAAGACTGGAGGTAAGTGCTTACAATTATCGATAAGGACGGAGACATAAGTATTTTGCCTTTTCCACGATACTTTGAGGCATGGTACAGAACTCATAATAAATTCTAAACCGTGGAAGAAAATCCCTAAAGATGTGGCCAAAACGAAGAGATTGGACAAAAAAAAAAAACACTTCCGAAGGCTGCCAAGTAAATGCAAGTCGCTCGTCCAAACAAAACCAAATGTCCAAAACAACAGAGCCTTTGGATAAAGCGTTAATACAAATTAGAAATTTCTTGTAAGTTCTCTCTTGTTATTTCACATGCTTTTTGGTCAATATTTTCGACCCAAGTTGTTGGTCGTCTAAGAGAAATGTAGACTCCATGTGAAAGGCATTAAAATTAGGGCAGCCGTCTGTCTAGTCAACCCGGACTTGATGTGTATAGGGGTTAATTGTGATGTTTTACGTTAAAGGCCGCGTCTTTGGGAGAAAGAGATTTGTGCAAAATTCGCGGTTAAAAGTATTTCCCAATACCATGGGCTCTGAATGCACGATTATTCTACCGACCCAGTCTAGCCTGCGTAGCTGGCGGTTTGGTGAATTTCGGAATCTTCTTTCACTGGGGTTGACTTTCGAGTGATCGTTTTGAATGTAATTTCCGCTCTTAAACCAAGACCGAAGTCAAAAGAGCAAAGGAAAGGGGCGAGGGAGAGAAAGAGCGAGAAATCGCCTGCAGTTAACCCCACAAGATTTTCGAAACTCCTGTTCGCCGGTGGACGGGCAAAATGTCGTTCCTGATTGGCTGTTAGAGTGTCAAAAGACAAAACCCGCATGTCAGTCAACATTTACTACTCCCTTTCGTGTAAACAGGACGAGAAAGAGCCAACGACCTGCTTTTAAAAGATCTGGCAACTTCCTTGCGGGAGCTTAATTTTCTTGTATTCTTAAAGAAGACCAGAGACACGCTGTAAAGCAGCTAAGAAATAGAGGTGATATTTTAGTGTCCTTCTAGCGGGATTTGGCAATCTTCGGCAGAAGATGCGCTGGACAAGGCATTTCTAAAGGTGCTGAAAGGACATTCTAATAACTTTCACAAAAGATTGTTGGCTATATCATTGTCGACTTATCGCACAATAGTATACACCCTAACGGTAAGTTGAAATCTCAGTTCGATCTTGTAAATTTTTCCCTAGCGAGATACGAATTATACTCCCGCCCTCATTGTTTACACAAGGCGCGCTATGATTTGTTTGCTAGTTGACATCAAATCCGTGCTTGTCACACATGATTGGAAGTGGGAGTTTTCGAAAATCTTGTGGGATTGATTGCAGGCGGTTTCTCGCTCCTTCTCTTTGGTTCAGGTTTTTGCGCTGCTGCCGCCATTACATTCAAACGATCAATTGAAATCAACCAAACCGAACCGGCCGTCTGCTCCGTCAATCTCGTTCCCAGCGTCATCGTTTCCTTGACCAGCGGTCGGGAAAGATGGACTCTGGTCAAATCCAAAAGAGGCCATATTTGATGTAATATTTTAAAAACGTATTTGTTAACGGATGTTAGTTTTCGCGGGTGAAATTGAAAATTGTTTGCAGTGTTTTATGCGCAATAACTTTTTGAACCCTGCTAAATCTCGTCGCGGGGAAAAATTGTTTGCAATGGCAGAGTTTCGATTTCATGCACCAAAAACCATTGAACTCTGCAAATATTTTCCACGTATAGTGAGGGGACCCTTCACGCACGCGCACTTTTCAACCGGAACCAGAGTTTTCTGGTTCCGGTTTTGGATAATAGGCCATTTCCGAGTTCTGGCCTGCCTCATCTTCAAAGCGAGTCTAAGTGCGAAGTTTTTGTTATGAAAATTAGTTTTTATTTATATGTAAAGTAGAACTGATTACCATCACAAAAACTTCGCACTTAGACTTGCTTTGAAGAGGAGGCAGACATGAACTCGGAAATGGCCTATTCCATAGCCTCCCGCGCCAGTTTCGCTGGACAAGGGTAACGGAAGCTCTGGGAACGAGATTGCCTGAAACGCAGGCTAGACCCACCTAGACCCAGTCATGGGGATTCGTTTTAACCAGGTATTCCAATTATTGGAAGGGGCTGTTTAAATCCATTGCCTTTCGTTCAGCACTTGGTAAACAAACATTGACATGTCTTTCTCAATACCTTTTCGATAGCAACATGGAATCAAATTGACGGAGTGGCTTATGTCTCAAATGATGAAGGTATCTTTTCCTGGTTATGGAGCTCGAATTCCTTCTCAAAGTACGAAACATTGGAGTATCGAACCAGAGCGCTGTATTTTTTCCTGCCAAAATGGGAAGGTTTCGTTGTCGATGGCAGAACTGAAAAAATGGATGCAACTGAAGCACTTTCCAAACTGAACAACGTCGTGAGTTGCCTGTCAAATGTTTGGACGCGTGAAAAGGGCAACATCAAGTTAAGGAAGCCTAACAATTTTCATGAATCAAAGGTAATGTTTGAGTTTTAAAACTGTTGTTAATGTCGGTATTAAGGTTTTCAATAAATATTATGGTTATTCAAGAGGTGAGGAGTATGCTTTTTAAAGCTAGAAATTCAATAATAACAATAAATATTAATGTGTCAAAAGCCTAGCTTACACGGCGTGTAAACTAATTGTGGACACCTAACTACCTAACTACGTAAAAGAATAAAACAAACAAATAAACAAACTCGAAAACCCTGCCCACCCCACAAATTTTTCTAGATGACAGTTCTTACAGGTGTCAGTTCTCAAAAGAAGCAAGTGTTTCTGACTCTTAATGTGCATACTTAGTTCGGACCATATTACAGCACCAATATATCTAATACTGTGTTTTCCCTTAGGTGTTCATATTTGTTCTCGGAATCATAAAATTATCCGAATTTCTCAGGTTATAACTTTAGTAGCTTAAATTAAAAATAGTTAACTAGGGCATAAATTATACATGACGTTGTACATTGTGATTGCTATCTCCTGCAGCCTTCTGTTCAGCAGCGAGGGGAGTTTAGCCCTCACAAGAAGTCCGTCGTATGCACTACTTTTATCACAATATACTGATTCAAGCGGTCTCTCGTAGAGTCTCTCAATCTTCCGGCTATCACAGTTTCTACAAAAGTGCCAGACCGTCTGACAAAAAGTTAATTATTTACTATTTAATACACAAGCAGAAGTGTTTTATCTAATAAACACGTGCATGCTGCGCGTGTTTTATAAATGGCCTAAAATACTCCCCCATATTCAATAGCCGTTTTGACCAATCGTGATGGAAAAAGACTATTCCTTCATGAAAGGCGTTGTAGCTCAGTTAGCCTGGGAATCGAAAACCAGACTGTTTCAAAATCAAGTGGGAAGAAAATTTGGTTCGAGAGAGAACAGGCCATCGAGTTAATGCTTTGTTGGCAGACGAGTGTGGAATGCCGTTTGTATCGGAAATACTTCTTGTCATTTATAAAACGTATTGCTCTTTAAATAAAACATCTTAGCTTATACATAAAACTTGCTACAAAATGTAAAACTTGTCACGCCGTATATAAAACATGTTGAAAATATAAAACTTGTCACGTCATAAATAAACTTGTTTCATCAAAACTTGTCACGCCACATATAAAATAACTTGTCACGTAATACGCCTATTGGAACCCAGTACCGCGCCAAAGAGCGAGAACGAGGCGATGAACTTGAGTTTCCAGGA
>NC_090884.1:64051966-64079466 GCF_036669925.1 Montipora capricornis
ATGATATTACCTAAAGGACCGACTAGGTGGCCATAACTTTTAGTTTTCTTGTATTTCTCTTCCTTCAAGGCACTAATTGACTATTTCACACGGAAGATGCTTGCAAACTTTGAAGTTTTGAAGAACTGCAATGCTGGCTCAAGGCAACACGCATCTGCGGTAGTGTCATCACTAGCCATTATTTTGATTGTGGAAAAGTACAAGATCGACTTGAAAAGAGAAGAAATCAGCTTACTGTTGAGATGCTTAGCACTTGATGCCGACCCAATGGAGAAAAAGTGTTCTGTTTACGAGGCTGTCCTAGCTGAATTTAGCCATGGTCTCAGAAAGTGAGTATTTCCAAATGCGGTTTGCCTTTGTGGCTCATGAAATGAAATGGAATTTGGAATTTGGAATTTATTTTCCCACGGAACACCACCTTAAGAGCGCTCAGGAGCTCGTTCAACTTGTGTCCGTGCATTCCGGATCGAACTGGAATTTGGCAGTGTTGGTTTTTGAGGAGAGGGGAAAACCGGAGTACCCGGAGAGGAACCTCTCGGAGCAAGGAGAGAACCAACAACAACAAACCCAACCTACATATGACGCTAGACCGGGAATTGAACCCTGGTCACATTGGTGGGAGGCGAATGCTCTCACCCCTGCTCCCCCACCCCTGTTTGTCAATTCATTTTGTAGGATTTCTAACCATTAATTGCTAGCGGAACTCGGGTTTCACTGCTTTCTGGTACATTCTTTGCTTAACTGTAAACGCGGTTTATAATAGGTACTTTAAGATCTACGACGGCGACATCGACGAAAACGTCACCTCAAAATATAACTTTACTTCGTCTTTCGCGGGTATTCGTTTTCTTCGTTCCATGTGTGCGAATTATCCTAAAACTAAGTTTAGACGAGCGGTTTCAGAGTAAAATTATAGAATGAAAGATTCGCATTTGTGCGCTCACGTTGTCACCAAGACCTCACAAATGTGGTGTGATTTCACGTTCCAGATTACCGCAAAAAAAATATATGTGAAAATGCGTGTGGCACGTGCAGCACGATTAAATTCCCTCTTTTAAACAATGATATTCTTGTTTCGTGGCGTTGTCGTAGCCGTAGCCGTCGTTGTTTCTTAAACTCCTCATTATTTACCCGTGTTGAAAAGCCTAAGTGAAGGGTGGTGGGCAGTTAATTCTGAGCTCCACGTGAGAGCCTGGTGTAAACCACCCAGGCAAAGATGCTCACATGTTTTTGTGTTCTCTACACATTCCAAAACAATTTCGAGATTGGCTTTCATAGGCAAGGTATTACACTGCATTTGCCCTCTATACGCTAGGGGTCGTTTAAGGCAATTGGATATCCCATTTTCTCGCAATAAGAGAATAATTGTGAAATTGCCTATTGATCGCTTCTTCAACTCCTTGAATATTTTAAAGGGAACTGAATTCTCCTTACTACATTATCGTTAATGTGACAATCTGCTCATTTTGCGAGGACAGGACAACAATAGGCAATGATTTCTTTCTAATAAATCCTCATCAATTTAACTACCTTTGTTGCGCACAGGTGCCTTTGTAATATACATATGGTTGCAGGGACAAGGATATTTCATATCTTCGTATGATTCTTTTTTTGCATCCTAATGATCAGTATATCTTCACAGCTTCTTCCGGAAAATCTTTTCTCCAAGTCTCAGTGATGATTGATCGTGACTATAACTTATTTTATTAGTTATGCAGCTGAGGCAATTGAGAATCTTTGTAATCTTCTAATAAAGCAAGCCTGGGGATCCAATTCAGAGTGGCTTTTGGCGGTACCACTACTACATTTCCTAAGAGACGAATCAAAACCCTTTGAGGAACCAGACATGACTGGATGGCCAAAAACCATGGCGTGGTGGGGAGCCGAGAAGCTCCGCATCAGAGAATTTCGAGTATCTGCTACGGCTACGAAGTAAGAAATTTATCTTCTCCGTAGAGCAGGAATATTGTTAACTACATACAATCGTTGTCTGTACTTTTCAGCTAGCCAACCAAACCCTAACAACAACGCTATACCACAGCCGAAAGTGATTCCTCTATGAACACCAGCAATTACAATGCCAGATTGTATAGTTGAAGCAGGCAAAAATTTCCTTCGTTTCAGAAAAAAAATATGGGACGACCATGGCCCAAGAAATTTGTATGCGGTTATGCGGACTCCTCAATGCGATTAACTGAAGAAAAGCCATGCAAAATTGACTGGGCTTGATATGTTGCTGATTATGTCAATTCACTGTACCCGACTATCACTTCTGAATGTAGGCTTAACATGTGATATTCGCTTGGCAACGTCGACGGACGTCGACGCGGAGTCATTTTTACGGACATCTATGCCAAACCGATAGAAAGTCACCTTTATCTCCCGTTTTCGATCTTACTTTCCCCGCTAACACACATTTAGTAATACTGGTCATGGTCATCTTTGCTTTCTAAGCAGTTAACTAGGATTTTTTTACTTTCTTTTAACTTTTCTGGGACACAACTTCTTATCTGATGGACGCTGAAGGCTGAAACGTCGCCCTTGTTATTTAACCGGAACAGTGAAGAATTTGGTTGTGTGGGATCAAGTATCTCTCGATAAAAGAGACGAAGCACTTTTTGACTTAGCACTTATTTACTACAAGAACGTAGAAACCAAAGTGAGAAAGAGTTCCATCTCTCTTAGGGAGAAAACACTTCCCTAAAACAAATCCGCGCAACCAAATCTGCAATCGCAACACCGTTTAACTGAGCTGCGTAAGATATGTGAAACTCTCGAAACTCAACGTTAAAATTAAAAAAAAAAAGCGTTAAAATTAAAAAAAAACGTTAAAATTAAAAAAAAATCTTCGCAATCTTCTAATAAGACGAAATCAATCTCTAACTTCTGAAACAAAAAGTGGCTGTGAAACTGAATGAATAGAAAGTGTATTCGACAAAAAATATGATGTCCCAAGCACAGATCACAGATATCTACACTCGAGAAAACATACATTGGCCTTAGGCCCTCCACGTAAGAATCACACATGCATGCTCTTTCGTAAACGATACAGAAACGTGACTAAATTCATCAAATAAATATAGAAATTGAAAAGCAGGAACAACCATAAATTGCGGAAAGTAATATGAACGAGATCATATTCTAGCATTAACGTAAAACGTAATTTGTTATAATGGAGGAAAAAAAAAAATATCTCAAAATACGCAAACCGCGAAAATGGACTTACGTACTGGAAAGCTGGTGTACTAACTTAGAACAGACACCAATAAACCGATGCTACAACTTCCCGCACCCTAAAAACGACTCATCACAGTTCTGCCCAACGTATTCTACGATACACGTACAGGCCTTAGACCTATAGACGGATCGAAACGCACCAATCACTGTTTGGTCTTCACAGCCAATTACATCTAGGCTCAACTGACAGTCGACCAATAACGTCACGAATAAGTGATGGGTTCTCCATTGACGAGTAAAATCGTTTGCCGTTAGAGTAAAATCTTAAAAGTGTCAGTGGCACTTACGGGAGTGAAAGGGTTAAGGCTACTCACGGCTTAGACGAGTTCTTCATAAACCACGTCTAAACTTGGTTTAATTTCCATTATTAAGACGTTGACGAGCCCAATTTCGCGAGGTCCACGGTTCAATCATGGTTATGCAAGTCCTGCTGTAGTGCTACCTCCTGTATGCATCATAAATTACATATGAATTAATGAATTTGCGTGGAACTGAACATGCCTGCAAGTAAAAGCAGGACATCAATTTTCTGCGAGGAGGGAAACAAAGTTACTCATTTCGGAACTTGGGCAACAATTTCAAGAGATTGAAAACAAGGATTGCGATAACGGGAGTTTAAAGAAAAAAGAAACGGTATAGAATGTAATTCTAGACCGCTGTAACACAGTAAACCCGAGTGGAAATCACTGGGATTTGAAGGCATTTTAAGCATGTTGGAAGAGAATTGATTTACAGACGAAAAATGATGCAAAAACCGATGGCTTAACCCTGCCCATAAGAAGGGTTAGCTTGCCTTGTTGTTTAATCGATGGATGATGATAAATATCTATTAATCCATGAATAAACACAAACACTTGCAGACGTACGTGGAAGTTTGCAATGCAAAAAAAAAAGGATAATCTGTACAGAATACAATTTTACCTACAGGCATTAAAGTAAATGAATTTAAAAAGATATCTATTTAAAAAGCAACGCTTAAAGCGCTCTTTGCGAATGCGTGGTAATATACAATCATGACCACGTTGACGTAATGACTGGTATGCACGTTTACTCGGTAAGAGATCTTTGAAACAATGAGTATCTGTAATTTTTTCCCATAGTTGTCCATAATTGGCTAAACCCCGTGTAACCCTGAGCATTGTCTAAATAACGGAAACTTTTTGCAAAACTGTGGTTTAGACCAGGACTTTTACAATCTCAGTCTAAACCTTGTTTAAATAATCGGCCCTTAAGAATTCTTGCGTAATCTACATCTATAATCAAATTTGCCCTCAGTATCCACTCGGGCACGCGCCCCGCCGTAAACAACACCAGAAACATGACATGAAGACACAAGCTCAACCAAATAAAATATCGTAAGAAAACCAAATTTCCTTTCTTTCTTTTTTTGTATTTTCAGGGATTTCTCTCAAATGTGGCCTCTCCTAGAATCAGCTTTTGAAGTTGATCGTCTCTTTAAGAGAACTTTTCTGCGTGCCATTCCCGTTTGGAAGCTCAGTGAGGTTGTTTCCACAGGAATATTCCACGTCTCCGATATTTGCATCGCTTTGGTATCATTCTTTCCTGCAAGTCTGATGGCAAAGGAAATGGTTAGGAAATAAATAAGTGATTGAGAGCCGTTGTCATTTTAGCCATTCATGGTTTGCTCTTCTTAAAATGTATGCAATTAGTATTTGTCGTTTATCGTTAAAATAGGAAATTTGCTTCTCGGCGCGAATCTTGTTTCGCCATTTGTCTTCATTTGTCTTTAGCAATTCCCTGTCAATCTTATGGTTTGTTTTTTCTTCTCATTTTATGTGGTAGGTGAAGATTGTCGAGGAGTGTATGAAGGCCATGATCATTATTTTGGAGACTAAAGAAGACAGGTGAGCATGTTAGGGGGTTCTCTTTCTCTGTATATCACAGACTGTATGCCATTCATATACTACTGAGTGAAGGATGAGATGTGTGATAAAAAGTCTTTTACCGACAGATACCCCATAGAGATCACAGAATTCACAGTTAATGTGTCTTTGGAGCTGACCACGACATGCATCGAAAGGATTAGTCTCCGTAGCGATGTGGAAACCGTCTGCCTATCAATACAGCTGTTGTTTTTAAGCATCAACAAGTTCAGAGAAAGTGATCAGAACCAGTCTCAAGAAAGAGAATCTTTGATAGGAAACATCACTGACAGACTTTTAGAGAGGCTTGGCAAGAAAATTGGAGTACACTTTAAATATGAGATGGACAAAACCTACATAGAACGGGAGCTTCAAGTATGATTTATTCAGTTTCGTAATTAAATACTTCCCCATCGTCTGATTTCCAGAGGCGCGCAAGAAGAACATGGTTCCAGTGTTAATGAAAACGAATAATGTCCTGTTTCCCGTTTTTTTTTTTTTTTAGCTGTAATTTAACTTGCCGTCTATGCTAATGATACGCTAGGAATTTTTAAACCAAGGAATTTGCTAGCATTTCTTTCATTAAGAATTCACTTTTGAGACGGATTGTAAAATTCAGAAAGTAGTCCCAATGGTGACAGCCAACGGGAATGCAGTATTCAGGTCACATGTATACCCCCTTCAATCCTGGTACAGTTAAAAAGTACCTAAATTATAGAATGGCCTTTCTGTATCTTATATACAGAATAGTTCTTAATGTACTACAACTTACACAGAAAGAGGGTATTTAGGACGCTGATTTTCATGCAGGTGTTACGCGTTCAAATCCCGCTCTCCCCTTCATGTGGCTTTTTTTTTTTCGGTTGTCTCCCATTCAACTCACCTCGCATTCTGAAATGGCCAACTACCAGTCTCCTTCCAGTTGGCGTTTTTAAACACACACGGCCCCACACGGCGATAGCTTTTAAAAGTAGTGCAAAGTGGGAATAAAAGGGCTTGACTTTGGTTTTACTTATTCATTTACAACACCGCGGGAGATCTGCTGCGATTTACAGTTGCTCGCTTTGGGCTCTACATCTCATTATGCCCATAAATATTTTCCCTCGTATTGCATCTATAACGTGTCATAAATCCTGCAAATTCAATCCTATTCCTTTCATGCTGAACGTTTTTATTGATTTCTTCTATATGCAGGTCTGGAGTAAGCTCCTCAGTGCTGCCAATGGATTCCTCGGAATTGAAGGGTACCGGACACAGTTAACGCAGCAATTTGTCAACCGGGCGTCACGGGTAAAGAGTAATCTAGTTATCAAAACTTATAACCGAACCTTGTACTCGCCGACGACAAGGCAATCTATTCTTATTCGTGTTTACTGCACAAGTGTATATTCTGCTGTATGTTCCCGACATGCATGAATTTATAATAATCAGCTTTTGGAAGCTGGTAGCTGGTAGTGATTGAAGAAAACAAAATAAAATAAATAGGTAATAAATAAAGAAAGAAATAAAAAAATAAATGAAAACATGAAAAAAAAAAAAAAAAATATATATATATATATATCCACCAGCGGTAAAGTTGTAGACTTCATCAGCTATAAAAGTACTCAATGGAAAAACCAGAGTTGTAAATATAATTTTGGAGGTGGGCTAAGTCATTTATTTGCTACTCCCAGTTTCATGCTTTCTTGCCTGATGATTGCTTTATGAGAAGCATGAAACTCCGAGTAGCAAATAAATGGCTTCACCTACGTCCAGAATTATATATATAGCCAAAAGAACTGTCCAATATAGTGAAACCATCAAAGTCACGAAAGAAGCATTTTTTACTTGAAGAATGCCCTTGTATCAATAGCGACCTTCCCAGTGTGACCTAGAGCGAGTTTCGAAGTCAAGGAAACGCTTCAACAACATGAACTCGGTGATGATTGTGTAAGGCACGCGATTTTAATAACTGGATAACTCGTTCTCGTTGTCGTACTTGTAATCAAATTGGAAAGTTTGTAATCACATAAAAAAAAGAACACCATCAGGATTGCAAGTATATTTTCATTGTCCTTCTAGATGAAAAAACCCACATTGTGGAAATGTTTTGTGAACTTAACCTGGATCAGTACGACGGAGCCATCGTAGAATCCATTTTCCAGACTTGCCTTTGAAGCAGTGGAAGAGATAATCAATGTGAGTTCAACGTTCCTTTGAGTTGGTTATAGCATAGGCTCACTAAAACCAAGGATTAAATATCACGCCTGATAAGTCCTAATTTACATCGCCCTGGGCAAAAGATTTTTGGGCTTTCTTTCGTGCTTTCCCACACGTTTTCCAACTTTTCAAAAAGAGCGAGCGGGGGAAATGAACGTAATGCTGTCTTTGAGCGTAAAGTCCATCAGAAGAGAAAACAACGCGCGCTTAGCCAATCAGGACTAATAATGATCCTCCATAAAGGACCGTGAGGGCAAAAATGCCCTCTTTTTCGAACAATTACTAACTTCACATTTGTCACTAATAACGTTTCTGCAATGCTTGCGTCTTAATTACGTCCAAATTAAATAATCTGCAGTTTTAAAATTGCCTAACTAAACAGCTCTAAGCTGCTTCTGAGTTTTGATGAATATTATGCAGTCAAAGGACTGGTTTACACCTGTGGGTAACCAGAAGCGTAAGGAACCATTGTCTATTAAAAGAACGCGCAAGAAAAAAACGATCGAAAAACAGAATGTTCACTTTTCATGAATAGGCTTTGAACTTTCGCATAGTCATTTTACCAGGTATCTTCTTTGTAGTCACGACAGGGGGAAGACGCTGACCATGCCTTCAGAACACTAAGAAGAGGCTCAAGCCTTAAAGATGACAAAAGAGCTGAAAAGTATGGTGAACTCCTGTCCATGTTGCTTACAAAGTCATGGCCAAAAAGGACCGGGGAAGCAAACATATCAAGCTTGGATTCTGTTACTGTGGAGTTTCTTCTTTCTTGGAATCCGATGACTGGATACCTCAAATTTTTTGGTAATAAACATGAATTTTAAAACTAAATTTTTACCGCCACACCACAAACGTATCTTTGGGCATTAGGCCCATTTTGTTATAGTAAAGTCATCAGCCAGCTGCGATACCTGTGTGGAAAATCATTGACTAATCCTAAATGTGCATGGAAACAGCAAAGCATTGTGTTGGAAGCCAATTTTTATTAAAAAACCCCAAAAACCCGACTAGTATCGTTAAAGAATACTGTATGGTGCTACACGATTGTACAATGGCTACATTGAATACACCTCTTCAGACTCTTACGTCATAGGTTGATCACGTGATGTGTATTGGGTAAACAAAGATTTGCATGGTAGAAGTCTTGGGTAAATAGCCTGAGAAGACATGTGGTTACTAGCAAAGTACTGAACCCAGAAAGATTGAAGAAAAAAATAAATGGGAAGTGAGAAACATTGGCTTCTGGGCTGACATGTTGATAAAAGCTCCCTCTTTTCACACAAGTTTAAGCGTGCCCTCTGAGCATCTGACAGCTTTGTAATACTAAAGTTTACTAAAGTTTACTAAAGTTAAAGCTCTCTCCGGCGGGGTTAGTGTCTGGATGGGTGACCAAAAACATATACCCCTTCGTAAAACAGAAGCATTGGACCGAAAATACTATTAACGCTAACAAATGCGAACTCAGCAAGGTACAGATTTTGTTAGCTTGCTTTATGCAAAAAAAAATTGATGCAAAAGTAAATAAATATTGATACACAGTTTTTAGAAAGAGCAGAAGGAAGTTTCCAGGACGGTCGCTCGAGAATAACATATTTACGACATGAAAACAACATTAATTTTGAACCGTGAATATAGAATATAAAAAGTTACGATCAGCGACAAACATTTTGGGAGATTTTTTTGCTACGTTCAATTTTGTTATTGTACGTTTTGGCTGCACAAATAAATCGCAAAATCGAAAGTGACATCGCCGGAATTCGGAATTCAGCGGGCGCCGTGATTAAGTTAAGTTACCGCGGCATGTTTACTTGCCAAACAGTGAAGCATCTGTGTCAAATGATGGCAAGATACCGGGTTTTCGTAAGTTTCTTTTTCTGTCAAGTGTATAAAGTTTGACAATAAATGAGCGAATTCAAAACAAAGATCACAATCAATCAAAGACCACTCTGAGTCGCCCACCAGTTTCTGCAAAGTCAAAAATTTACTCTCCAAGACGAGGTTATTTATCACCAGGTAATTCCATCATTTTGGAAATAGCAGCTACTTTATTATTCATCGGCGTCACAATTTTTTTGCTGATTTTGGGGCTCATTTTGTTGAAACTCAAGCACGCTTCCAACAGACCTGTTTATTTTTTCATGAAACCTTTCCTGCTTACAGAGCAATACTAAAAAAATCCTCCCGTATCACGTTTCAACCTTAAGCTCGAAAATCAATAACAACACAACATGATATATAATTCATTCAAAAAGGCAGAAAATATCACAGAATCACTTTTTTCCAGCGAAACATTTTATTGAAACAAACAACATAAGATGCACACTAAAACGCCATTCGCGTTGCAATGACTTTCGACGCCATTGCTGGTTAACGAGAATAACAAAAACGAGGCAGAATGTATATTTATATTTAATTAAATTAGCACAACAGAAAAAAAACGCTAAACATCATTTGACACGAAAAAAAAAAAACGCTAACACGAAAATTTTGACACGAAAATGCTTATATTGCCATAAAAACTATCCAGTTAAGCTCGCATATTAAAACATGATGAATTCATAAAGGCCACCTTTTTTCAGCGAACAATTTTTGAAAAAAAAAACATATTTGCTCTTAGAGGCGAAAACCTCTTCCTATTTCATTGCGTGCGTGAAGACAAGAAACTCAATCGTGTCAAATTACCATCAAATTACCATGTACTTCAAACCCAAACCTTTTCCTGAAGAACCTTTTCCTTGAATAACAAGAAAATGCTTTACTATTGCCATAAATCTATCAGCACATATCATAAAACATGATGAATTCATAAAGGCCACCTTTTCCAGCGAACAATTTTTTGAAACAAACAACATATTTGCTATTAGAGGCAAAAACCCCTTCCTATTTCATTACGTGTGCGTGAAGAGAAAAAAAAATCAATGTCAAATATGCGCAATATTACAACAAACTAAAATTTCAGGATCAAACCGTTTCCATGAAGAACCTTTTCCTTGAATAATGAAGCACAAAAAATAGACGACAAGCTTTCTTTCAAATAATTCTTGGCTGTCACATTTCCATTTTTTTTTTTTTACTGAAGACTGTGCAGAGTTGATCACAGATCCACTTAAGGTTCGTTCGTTCTCTGTCTTTTTGTTGAACCCATAAGTTACCAGAGAATTTTCCATTTGGTTTCAGTGTTCTACATAACAGCACACTTGGTAAATCTTTTAGAAATGCAGCTCACTTTGATTTCGGCTCGACGGGCGATTGTTCATGAATTATCTTTGAAAAATGGGTGGTTACCACCAATTTTCTTTGGCAATTTCAATAACACTTCTTAGGATATACATTTGCCGCCATAATCATAAACCGGGGCCAAAATACCTTTGAATTAGTAGGCACCGTCCTTAAAAGGAAATCTGAAAACTGGGGTCTTCCCCGTAAACTTTTAGCTGGACAAAAAAACAACCCTGAGAGGCATTGCCAGAAAAGAGAAGGAAAGATTGAAGAGATGAATGGCTGGTCCTTTAGAATCAGAGAATTATCAGAAAACAGCATCCCGATGGAGAAGGAGAATACGAATGAAACCTGTAGGGAGAACATCGTTTTCCCGTCCATTCAATCAAGAACCTTTGAGATACCTTGTGAACACATATTCGCGGTGACTGTGTTGCGAGATTCAAGCGCCGAGGTAGAGACAGTGAAGAGAAAAATTTTAAAGGTCTACGTTCGAGTGTCGGTTTATAAATTCTCGTGTGCTGGCTGTAATGCCAGCTGCATTGGCGAGACCACTCGCCACCTACGTACACGTGCTCGTGAAGCATCTCTTGTCGGAGAAGTTCTTCGCATGTTTACAGACACCTGCAGTCACTTCTAGGGCCTGTCATGACTCTGGTAATACAGAATATTTCACGATCTTAGATTCTGCCACCTTAAAATTCCAAATTAAGATCAAAGAGGCATTGCACATTAAGTGGGAAAATCCCATCCTTAATCAGCAGTTGAGGCATTTAGATTGTCTCTTTCTTTTTAATTACGTTGCTCTTTTGTCTTTTATTTTATTGCTATGTGCGCTATTTTTGTTTTCTGCGCATTTCACACTTCATATACAAATTGTACACACGTAATTTGGCAACATACCTTAAATCTCATTTGCAACTGAAGATGACATGAGAATGTCGCAACATGTTTTGTAAATTGAAAACTGTCGTTTCTTTTTTGATAGTTATTGTTACTCTGCTATCTTTACGTCCATTAAACTGGATTTTCCAACCTCGAAAAGTTTAGAAGGGTACTCGAGTTTGTTCCCCCTGGAGGCGGGTGCCGAAAAAACGTAACGTACTTGAACAGTAAGGGTGCGTTCGATTTACCGTATTCCGGAATAGGAATACATGGAATATAAGGTAAGTTAGCAATCCTTCGTTTTTACGGAGATTCACGTTAAAATTGTCAAACATCGGCTAAAATGCTATTTTAAACATTTTTATTATTCTTGCTGTTTCGAAAGGCGCCAAACATACCGTTATAATCATCACGCCACGTATTCTTATTCCGGAATAGGGTCAATCGAACGCGCTTTTAAGACAAGCAAAGACCTAAGAGTTGATACTTCGTTGCTGTTCGACTCTGATTACAAATCACTGGGAAGCGTTGATGAGGGCAATTTGGATCAAGAAACTGATACTGCCGATTCCTCAAGAGATCATATTCTTTCTGTAATTGTGCACTTGTCAATACAATACATTCATTGTTCAATATTAATTCGACACAAATGAATTTACAAAGAAAATAGATAAAGAAAGATTGAAAACTCTTAAATGATAAATATTGACGTGTGCACAGTGACGAAAGTGGGCATTGTCATGTTTGAATAAAATATAAAAAGTAATTAATTAGAGGTAACTTTGTCGTAAAATTATATGAATTAAAGCAGCCTTTTCTCATTCGGGAGCAGTAACCTGATTTTAGACGAATTTCTGGACTCGCCTCACACCAGACAACTAAATAAATTAATAAGCTTTAAAAACTTTATCTTTAATGACAATTTTGCACTTGTAAAAATAACCTAACATGGATATTTATCCCGCTTTACATGAGCATTTCGCTTTATCGAGATTTCACTCTCCTTTGTCAGTAATTCTCAACTTCATTGCGTGAGGAGCTTTGGCCTGTTATCTGACTGCGATAGCAGCGGTTTTTTATCTCAGACGTTCGACGTGGCCCGCCTTCCTCGTCAACTGTCTCTTTCACAAAAACATTGTGCACATAATTTTCATTGAAGAATTTATAACCTTTTTGACCGATTCCTTTTTCCCACAACCTTTCAGATGATTTACGATTGTGATCGCCAACACATTTCAAGATTTCGTAGCGATTTCTTCCACGCTGCGTGGGCACACTCACTTGCGGCCACCATCTTGAATGTTATGTTTACCCAATAGAGACCACGTGACCGCGGAAGCTAAAGAAGTCTAAGCTTGGACAGCTTAATTTTGCTGTTGTAGACCAAATAATATCGCTGAAATAAATGCAGTTTGTCATAATGATTTTGTAAACAAACTATTATCTTCAAACAGGAGATGAATCTGGAAGAGGAAGTATTTTAACACCTGAAGGCCAAGAAAACGCTGTCTATGGCAAAATCTTTGCTGAGCGCCCTTGTGGAAAGAATCTCCGGTGCTTCAATAACTGTTAAAACATTGAAACTTTTGCAGCAGTACAAGGATAGATTTGCACAGCTTCTCCACGCAGATATATCCAACACTGAAGAAGCTGAAGAAACCGTGAAAAGCCTAAATCAACGAATTGAAGAATTGCTTGAATTTCAAAGTTTGAAAGAGAAATTGATGTCCTTCGTCCATATGTGTGACTTGATTTCACCGGGTGAGAAAGAAACATTGAAACAACGAACGAAATGATATATGAAATGAATCACATATTGAACTTCGGAGATGAAATCAAGGGAGGCTATGAACCTCGCAGTTATGAACTCAATTTTAGCGATTGCTTAGAAAAGCCTGAAAAATTCAGCTTCACTTGAGTTCATATCCGCAGTTCAATATATGATTCATTTCATATATCATTTTGTTCGTTGATTCATTCATCGCGGGAACATTTGAACCCACGAATGACTAGCTCCCAACGTCAGTGGCTTCATAGTTCAGTTAGAGCGTCGCACCGGAATCGCGAAGTTACGGGTTGAAACCCCGTTGACGTCCTGAAATTTTCAGGTTTCTCTACGCAATTGCAAAAATTGCGTTCATAACTGCGAGGAACAGTTGATCACAATGAAACAATCACGCACACACACAAACAAAAATAACCAAACAAATAAATAAACGAACTGACTGACTAGCTAACAACTACGAGAAAACTGAATAAACCAACTGAAATCGCACAATTTAGTTTAAAGTGATGATACTTAATTAGAACTTGATATGCTTACGGTTGGTCTTCCTTCAAAGACGAAGTGGATTACTTTTTTCAGCTGTAATTGATAACGTCTCAGTTCGTTCCGCTAGTATACGATTGTTATGTTGTGCCTTGTGGAAATGATGAAGAATGATGCACGCCGATTTTGATGGAAGCGCCACGATGCTTACCATTTCCATTCGCAGTCAAGAATGATATTGCACGAAAAAATTTTCCTTCTACTGTGCTAATCATTAGTGTACATTTAGGTTTGTAAAAATTGAGCATGCATCTTATTAGGAGAGTTTCCTGGACGTAAGTGCAGAGCAATGAACATGAATGACTGCGACAAAAAAAGTAACTTGACTCGCCTGCGCCCACACGACTGCGCTTTTCAGATCGTGCAGAAATGCGTGGACACGAGACACCCCTGAAGGTATACGGTAACCTTAAGTGAGTAAAATTTCTACTTATTCTCATTGGCACGGCATCCTTGTAAGACAGGGTTTTCTTTTGTCACTTTTCTTTGTATGGTTTATGTGCAGTTTTTTTTATTGTATTTAGGTAGTAAGTGCAGCCTTTGTAATTACATTTCATACGCGCCGAAGATGGCCGCCACTTCTGAAGCTCCTCAAAGAATTTTCATTTTAATAGTGATTTATTTGCTTTTGTGGTCTTTTTGGTCACACCAAGGTAATATTAGCTTTTGCGTTAATTGTGAAGAGAGCCTACCGGGTACTTAAGATCCCAGGATAATAATAGTAGTTATATTTTCTGTTTGGTAATGAAACGGTTTTAGTATAGACCCACTATACCTCGAGAACCACAACTTTATTTTCTATTCTACTGACATTTATTCGTTTTCTTCGGTTTCTCTCTAGTCAACGTCACTACCGTTAAGAGAAACGTAGAGGAAGATGTGTCCTTGTGTGAAATCCGCCAGTTGTGCGAACGCAAAAGTGAAAGCAGCGTTGTAGTCACGTCTTTTGAACTTTCACCAGTGATTGGAGAAGTATTGCCTAAACTTCACGTAGTGCAGCAAAGTGTAATTTTCCAGGGCCTCTGGGCACAGCACGGAAAGAGAGCTCAGACTGCGAGGAAAAATAACGAGGCACTGGAAAAGGACCTCAGCATCTCCAAGGTGGTGGAATGCGTATGGAAACCAGCTTTCGACGATTGGAATCAAGTCGCTGTCAGCACTTTCGACGGCTCATTAAGCCTCCGAGATGTAGACAAATTTTTTGACAGCTACAAGGATAAAAAGGACGAGCTTGTACAGGAGTTGTTTTGCATTTTGAAGTTTTGTTACTCTCAAAAACACCCTAATGATAAATTGAAGACAGTCGCTGAAGAGCGTGCGGCTCAGATGCAACAATATCAGCAGATTCATCGCTACGTCAATGCAGCAGAAACAATTTGGGAATTCAAGGAAGCAATGGGATTTACTGGAGACTTCAAAATTATCGAGGATTTGCACAACCAAGTAAGGAAGGTTAAAGTCGAAGGCAATTGAAAAAACGACAGACAAATTGTTCACTGTCAGCTCTAATAATTTGCCAGATATTATTCAAATTAGAGGTTTCCAATTTATTTGGTAAATCCCCTGCCTGAGAGCCTCGACATATTTACTTTTTTTATACATTTTTTCTCATGGAGACCATTTTGATTCCCCGTCCTGATCAAGTTTCAAGTTCAAGTTTCAAGTTTATTAACTTCTTATTTTACTGTTACAATGGTAAAGGCTACACTATCCCGCAAATAACAAATGCTAATCTAGGCGGGTAGTGTTTTATCTAGAAATGTACAAAGAAGTCTTAAATAGTAAATTACTAAACCAATTAATTATTGATTAAAAGCCAAAATAAATAAATAAATAAATAATAAATAACCAAAACAAAAAGATGAATTAATTGATATGGACAATTTAAGAGAGTAACGGGTAATTAGTCTCAACATACTTTAAAATTACTGGTATGAACCTTTGAGCCTTGTCATATTTCACTATATTCCACATAGTTTCTCACCGAGGCCACTTTGATTTCCAAGCCCCTACAAGTTATTCTTGTCCTCTGTATTTCAACTACCAAAGAGTTATGAATGCACGGATTTGTATCTTTCCGTGAACAACCCGCGCAACTATTCAGTTTGCCCTTTGATAATGTTATTATAGCTGTCAACTGAGTTCAAGATGAAGCCTCTAAACACCATTGGAAAGAAGTTTTCTGAGGCTGGTCGAGCACTTGCCTGTTTGGATGTGAATAAATCACAATGCTTGAAGAAGGTGATGGAGAGTAAGCGCCTGGTAGACTGGCTACGCATAACTATCAAATGTAAGTACAGTCAACGTACGATTCAGTCAAGTCAACATTGATCCAGTTTCCTGAGTAAGAAAATCTGACAACGTGATCAGAATAGACCCTTCTCCAAAATGACAGCAACGGATTTGAACGAGTTAAAATTGAACTGAATGAAAAACTGATACCAGAAAATAAAAAGAGCACTTTTACTTTAGTAACCCTGCAAAGTTTTAGCGTATTAGGTGTTATATCAGCTGAGAAAATGTAAGTTGAAATTTGACAAATTTACAGACGTTTGTATGACTGGGGGTATACACCATACCCCCAATCATACAAACGTCTGTAAATTTTTCATTTTCTTTTTCAACTTACATTTTCTCAGCTTATATTACACCTGATATGCCAAACTTTGCTGGGTTACTAAAGTAAAGGTCCTCTTTCTATTTCTGGTATAGTTTTTAATTTTAACTTATTTGAATTTTCGACTGCCATTTTGGAGAAGGGTCTATTGTCATCTTAGGTAGCTCATTTTTATGGAGTAGTAATTTTTGTCATTTCATTGAAAGCAATGTAAGTAAAGGCGAAGAGAAACGTAGTGTATCATTACTTCATGTCCATTAACCGGGCCATTCTTGGTTGCTTATCTTTCTGCAGCAACACAAGAGCTAAAAGTTCTTGTCGACCTGGCTTTGATCTCCTCTGGTGAAAGCGACATGGAAACTGATCGAATATCACATCTCCATACGAGCTGCTTAGGGTTTGCTCCTCTAATTTTTGACCTTAAAGAAACTGAGGGACACGAAGTAAACTTTGATCGGTTGATGGCAGCATGTGAACCAGTGTGGAATGCCGTCAAGGCTGATGAAGGATTGCCACAGAAATTGGTGAGAAAAGATTTTTGAGAATCGAAAATAAAATGAGAAGATCATGGCAATTTACTGTTATTTTTTAGTTCAGTTTTGCGATGAGTGAGACCGGACTGAGATAGCCTGTTCAATGAAACCGATCAAGTAATTTGGTTGTGTCATTTGCTTTTGTTAGTTTGACACTAGCCGCCATCTGGAATGGCTTCAGACGGTCAAAGAATCGCATGGATCAGTTGCCATGACTTCAATAGTCCAAGCCAAGATGATCAACTCCAGCGGTGTGTATGTTGTTGGTAGGTTGATTCGTGAACAAGACTTCCATGAAGAAGATCGAATATCTTTGGATCAAGTGGTACGTTTGACTGTACCCCCGAAAAGAAGAGGTGAAGACGGTTCACATGATAAAATATATTCGCTTGACGAACTGAAGGATTTGCAGAGTAAACTGATGCTGATTGCTGGAAAGGCTGAAAAGGGGAAAGAAGAAGTGGACACGTTTGTAAAGGTTAGTAAACTTCCATTAGATCTCACTTCAGTTATTGCTGGGCGTGGAGGACAGTCCTGCATGTCCGTTTTAATAACTCTCGTGGAATAAGTCTTCCTGTTCTTGCGCGGTTGTAATCTTCTGGGGAAATTTAAGCGATTGGTATGGACCTCTTTATTCCAAAACTTCCAATGGATCTCCATAGGATACATCCATATCTGTTTATAGCTAGGTTTCTTTGTTTTGTTTTCAACCAATCCTGTGATGACTTGCAAATGATGCAAATCGACTAATTTTCATTGTTTTTTTTAATCATTTAAACAGTTAAGCTCAGAAATGAGAGATTTGTCCAGCTTATCTAAAGGGTACAGAAGTGTCTAATCCTCCTTTTATTAAGAAGCAAAGTGTAATGAAGGAGCGCGAGATGTCATCGTTTTAGTTTGTCTTAAAAAATCCTCCTCCTTCTCCGTTGCGTTATTTCTTTGAATTTGATGAAGAGATATAATGACGCGTACTTTCCTCTGACTTTGCAGAATCTTGAAGGCATCATGCGTCTAGCGACTGCATACATAAACCTTTTAGAATCTGGTTTTGTTCATCGAATGCACTGGTGCCAAGAATTCCATTGCAGTAGTGATCAACGCGTGGGCGAATCAATCGCCCAGGAGCTGGCACGTGTAAGTACCGATATGGAAGATTGTTATTCCATCTGGAAGAAGAAGGTCGGCAATGCTCGGAAAGAATATCGAGAGTTGAATTTCTTTACCACGCAGCAACTTATGCTGCTTCGGAAAGAACTTGCAAGTGCATGCCACAGAAGTCAACTCCATGTTGAAAACCTTCAAGTTTTTACTTTACTGGAAAGCGTCCGTCCAAGTTTGGATTCGGTACATTTGAATGCAGCTATTCAGCGGGCCTTTAAGGACACGGACTTGTTAGAGCAAGGCAAAGGCACAAGCAGCCTTCCATCTTTTACAATGACCCCTCGAAAAGACAACTCGAATTCACGGGAGCTGTCGTGTCAAAACAACAATGACATTGAAAGGGCGCCTTCTATGGTGGGAAAAACGTCTCAAGCACAGTCTGTATCCGCGAAGAAACCAAAACCAAAAGGAATTTCAAAAATCCGGCGTTTTATCAATGCTGCTGAAGACCAGGGATACTCAGAACAGGTCGCTCTGTGTGCTCTTGCAAGTCTGGGTGTCGATGCAGAGGAAGATGACTTGCTGCTGTGGTGTTTAGATGAATCCGATGACGCTGACCTGGAATCACTTTATGATGAGGCCATAAACAACCCAGTTATTGCCCGAGAAATCAATATGGAAGAAACCGCTGCTGATCAAGAGAATGAATTTGATGGAAACAGGTATAAATCACTGAATGATGGGATGAATAGGAAGCTTACCTAGCCGAGCGGAATTGATCAACGAGCTGGGGAGACCGTAAATCAAGTGTTTTTTTGTAGACAACCAACAAACTCAACCAACAGATGGCGTCTATTTCAAAGTCGATACTGGGTCACGCTGTTAGGAGACGAATGCTCTCACCACTACGCCAATCATGCATCCCTCATGACTAAGCTCTTTTTGCTCTTTACATGTGTCATTTATCCGTAGGCTATCTATAATGAGAGATTGGTTTGTTAAGAAACTGTGGTTCTGCTTTGGTAGGGAGTGGAACCACTGAGCAAGGCTGGGGCCTTGGTGAGAGCAATCGCCTCCCATCAATGTGGCTATGGTTCGATTCCCGGTCTCGGCATCACATGTGCATGGGTTGAGTTTTTGGTTCTCTACTTTGCTCCAAGAGGTTTTTCTCCGGTAATACGGTTTTCCCCTCGTCAGTTTTGATAACACCAAATTACGAGTTTAACTGTATTGAGCTTGTTGTCAATTTTTTTTTTAGTAGAAGTGTTGACGATTCCGTTGGTGGATCATTTCAGCTCCCTCTGAGTTTCTCTGAACAGGAAGAAAACAGGGACGAAGACAACGAAGCAGTGATCAGCGAGTATCTCACTCTTTCTCAGCTGGGACTCATTCTAAGAGAACTAGCAATGAAAGGTTCGATTGGATCGTAAATTTGACATCACTGAAACTTTCGTTGTATAAATGGTAATTGCTGCATTTTTCCTCAAACTTTCAGATAAAGGGTCAAAGCCTCGTACATTTCCAGCTTTCCTGAAACGAGGGAGACCTAATCTCATGCTTGTTCCAAAAGGTAAAAGCTAGCCTTGAAATAAAATAAAGCATGTTTAAATAGGAAGCAGTTTGCTTGACTATGACATTGGGTAAAGAATCCAGATCTTTAATGAAGTGAATTTTTAAAATTCAGTTTTTTATTCAGCACGCTTATCATTGCTATGTGTCTTTGAGAAAATTAAAGGGCATTTTTATGTTTTGTTGGGTTTTTCAAGGGAATTTTGTTTGAGAAAGGATAGACCTGAACAAATTTGAAATATTTATTTTTCTTTTCTTTCTTTTTTTGCAGTGGACGTGTTTGCCACCGTACTTGCGTTGTATATGCATGACAAAGATCAGCTGTTACCAAGCCAAGAGGAGGTTCTTATTTGTTCTCCTGACACAACTACTGAGGAGGTAACTTTTGATGCAACACGATGTGTTCTATCCTTTTCATCCTTTTTGCCTACTACAATGAAACATATGGCTGACTTTCCTCTTCCGCTACATCATGATAATCGACGGTGGACTTGTTGTTCTTATTATCGTCGTTGTTGGCGGGAAGTTGCATGAGCTGGAACCCGCGTGTTTTGACGGTGAGTTGCTTGGCCAGTGCACTGCGACACTGCATTTTAGTAAAACAAGCAAAACATTTGGAAAGCAACCAAAAAACAAGCTAAGTGTTTTTTAATATGTCGTACAACGAGGAAGGAGAGAAAGTGAGAGGGGAAAAAAACAGCAAGCAAGAGACGAGTAAGTGATGCTCAACGTGAAAGAGAGCGACTGGGAGCACGAGAAAACAGTCGAAATTTCAGTGGGAAGGAGCCCGAATAAAGAGACGAAATTATAGCGACGAGCGCAAGAAAACAAGCGGAATAACAGAATAGAATCATTTTACCCGCCTCTTTCCATCAGTGCTCCGTTTTGAGAGTATTTAAAGCAACTTCAGCTACACTGAAAGGAAAGAAGTCGAGTCAAGGATGCGAGATCCGGGGATCGAACTCGGCACCTCTTGCACCAAGGCCGCGCACTAACCGACTGTGCCACCCTTGCTCCTTATAGTCATGAACAGGCTGGATTGGTCGCATGGTAAAATATCTGAAAACAAGAACATAAATAAATAGTAATTGATACTAGGCTCCGCGTTTAGGCCTACCTAAATAAAAAAATAAAAAAATAAATAAGTACGCTAGCTTAACATTTTATAGACTAGTCAGTGACTAGTCATGCCCTTCTTTTGCAAGCTTTCAAAGGCCCTTTATGCTGCGGAAAAATTCTGAATTTTTCAACTTCATTTAAAGGGGATAGGTCACACTATTTTAGGTAATTTTGTTTCATTTTGTTAATTAGCAGAGCAAGAGTCTTTCATTTGCAAAATCACGGCGACATAACAACTGAGAATGATTTTCCAGCTTTTTAAATGACATTTTGATATAGATTGATATAGATTTGAAAAAAGGTGGGCCGACGTTTTTCAAATTTACCCAAATTTAATCCATTTCAATCCTCTCCAGTTTTATCCATCTATGTCTCTTCTTGGCTTCCCTGTGTTTTGTTAGAGTTCTTCTATAGTTTCAGTTAATTCTATGACAATTCGATCAGTGATGAAATTGCCTAAAATTGCGTGACCTAGCCCCTTTAAGGAAGCTCAAACCAGGTTTCACACTTTTGACAAATTGTACTATTTGGAAGGATTGAATCTACTCATCTGTTTCATTGAAGGGGAATGTTAAGATACAGTATAAAACATCAAAAAGAGCTTAGCAAGATGTATTCATTAATGTGACGTAATAGGTCACCATGGCAACAAAAGAACCATCTCAAAAGACGCTATATTTTGTCTTTAAGCGGGTATATCTAAAAAACGAATTATTGCTGGAGAGGTATTAGTACGCTAAGATAAAACTCTGCAAAGTTTTAAAGAAAATTATCTGGAGTAGATGTATGGCTCTGAATCCGCTCCAGATATTTTTTTAAACTTCGCAGAGAGTTTCATCTTAGCCTGATTATCACTTTTAAGCAATAAAAAAATGGGGGTCACCGTGTTCGTTTTTGAGACATAAGCGTATAGGGTGTGTTCTTTTTTTGCCACCGTAAATTATTACATCGAATTAATATGTGCACTGATCTTGTTAAGCAGTTATTGGTGTTTCATATGGTACCATATCATTGCCGTTTAGTGAAACGGTTTTGTAGAGTTAATCCTTCTAATAAGACATCCCCTCCAAGTTGTAGAAACTGAGCCACCTTACGATGATCTACTTTTTTCAAGACGGGAAAATTGTTTACTATTGCGTCCCAGTTGTAAAGGCTCCTGACTCTTTTATCTTTCTTTTTGGAGATTGAGCTCTTGTGGAGACGAGCCACTGGAGACTTGGAAGGTCGATTCTACTGCCTTATTAATGCCGACCAATTAGATTTCTCTGTCAGCAAACAGGCTGTGGACTTGCTCGATGCACTTACAAAGGGGCTTGCTGGCAAGACTGGAGAGCGTGAGTATACAGTTAATGTAAGGATTTGGAGTGTAGAATCCACGTTGATAATTTGGGGCGGGCTATGTCAGTAAGCGTCGCCATCACGGTCCTCCAGTTTAAAGATTTTGTTTTTGTTTTTGTAGACTATGGATTAGTGGTAATTTGTAGCAGCGAAAATGAAGATCGTGCAAATATTGTAGCAGCCTTGGATCAGCATCGTGTGGCTGCTCCTCCTTGTCCTTCAGCTGGGGTCGTTCAAAGTTATCTTAAAAGGCAGTTCCGAATTCCTCCACCTCAATATGGATACATTAATAAAAGCAAAATCACTTGGAACCCAGCTGGTTTCTTAGATCCAGAAAAGTATGTTTATTTGAGTAAAAGATTATAGGTTATTGTTCTTCCCTTTTACTTCGATTCTTATTTGCTCGTTTGCACTTATCCATAGGCTCAGTGTCCGAGTTGTGTCATCAAGTCGAGGAGGCTTGGGGAAAACTCTTTTCGTTCGTCGCCTGACAGATCAGTTACCAAATCTTGTGAATAACGACATGGTCTTGTCTCACAGCCCCAGTACATCATTGCATGTCACTGTACCTCTACATGGCAATTCAACTGACTCTTCCATGCTTGTAGATTCACTTCTACCCCATGAAGTCAGATCAAATGATCCACTTTCTCGTGTATTTCATCTAGACGTATCTCCCTCGGTAAGGAAATTTTATATGGTGTTCAGCTCTTCGGTTCTTTCCGAGACCTATCCAGCACAATTTCGAATTTACAACAAAGAAGTCCCTTGCCAACATGAAAACAAGTTGAATTTTGCATAGAACTTCGACTAGTGATGGGTACAAAGTTGGTATAGCTGTTTTGGCATATATATTTTTTCAAACTATATGAAAACGGCCTTTAGACTTGGTGCACTGTGAAAATGTTTTCAATGTTTTTATGCATTATTATACATATGCTAAACTTGATTGAACAGAGTAGAACATGTTACAGACCAGTCATAAATCCTTTCAGCTAATTTTAAGTGTTTTGCATGCTGCGCTCGACTAAACGCCACTTTTAAAATCTTCTTTGGCGTAAACAGATTCAACTTCTTAGGATTAAAGTGAAGACGCAAGGGTCTACGTGTAACTCAATGAACGAGGAATCCATCTGAAATGAAAACCAAAGTTTTAAAGCGTGCGGTGACTTTCTCGATTTTTTCTTGAAGGTGAGACGTGGATTGGACACCTTGCTGTTTAATTTACTTGTTCTCGGCTCTTTATGCGACAAGATGGGCAGATTGTGGAGGAAACGAAATTCAGATTTGTATATCATCGAAATCACAACAGCCACGCCTCTGCCAACCGGATTCAGTAGAGAAGAAGAAAATGCTCGTTATCAGGAGGTACTCTTACTTAACGTTTTTACCTCTCTTCTTCGGGGGTTTTACGGGCCAATAAAACATTGAATAGAAAGTAACACTAATTTTAAGAACATGCGCAAAGCAGACCAGCTGGCTATTTGCAAGCTCAACGTACATGTAAGGAAGATTCTTGAGCACACGTTTCGAGCTTCAGCCTTTCGTCAGCCCCTCTGCTAAAATGTTAACGCTCGAAACTAACCCCTTGATTTGCATGCTCAACTGAGGAGATGAATTGGGAATTACCTGCATGAAACAACTTTACCAGTGGCACTTATGTCCAGAAATGCACGTAATAAGATGAGCACCCAATTTTGACCTCCAACAGGAAGTGTCCCATTAAGTCAAAACTATTTCCAACAATAAGGTAAGAAGGGTAATGGGTAGCGTTATTTTTAGGGTGGGGTAAATGTGCAGTTTGTCCTTAGTTGAGGAGCAGCATTTGGAGGACAGCGGAAATATTTAACCTGCGAGTCCGGCGCTTTAACCATTGAGATGCTGTTTTCCGTTGGGTCGGTAAGGCCGGGTAGTAGAAATAATTAGTTTTCATAATTTGCTTTAGTACCTCACAATATTTCCAGCTTCCCTAGGGGCTGGCGTGCGTTCTTCTCCCCATATACCGAACTTGAAGACGACCTTCAAAAAAAGTATTACGGAGCAGTGAATAAGTGTTCTCATTGCTTGCTTGATCGTGTGATTATTTATGAAGTCCATCAGTTTCAACTTGTGGTAGAACAATGATGTATCCAGGGGTGCCCAGTGAGCCTATGTCACAAACTTTGCGGAGGCAGCTTGGCGAAGAGCCGTTATACCGCCAGAAGTGCAATCCCGATTTACCCCTCTAGTTGGAGTTGTTGTGGGGAGCCCCCTTTCGACTTTTCGGCTGTACTTGTAAACTGAGTGCTTTCCATGCATTCTAATTAGCTAGCTCGGACGTGAGAAAAACACAATGGCTTCCCACTTCGCTTCGGTTACCGAGGAGCAAATGTTTTCGGTAAACTCGGCTGATTACTCAACTTGTGAGGTATATACTAAAACGATTATTCCACTCAGTGTCGGTGAATAATTGTTCATTATTGTCCTCGAAAAGAAGGGCAGCGGCCATTTAAGTACATAATAACACCAAAGTTCAGGTGCTTCATGTTAAAGACATTGTTTTTGATTGAAAATTCTTTGATTTTCTTTTCCAGAGACAAAGGGGCGTATCTTCGTTATCACGGGGACCATTCTATGATTTCCTTCCCACCATCTCGTGTACCTCTCCAAGAACGGTCTCATGTAACTTGCAAGCGAAACCAGGTATATAGTCCTCGGCCAAATCTTGTATCTATTCAAGAAATGTCAGAAATGGTTTTCATCCAATCATTTTCGTTCATAATTTTCTATATTCTCTGCAGATCCAAATGATTTTAATCCTCGGATGGATGACAAGGAATTTAAAAATCCACATTTTCAGAGAGTTTATCAATATCTTAAGCTTTCAAAGAAAGGAGAAAACATGGACAACTTCACGTTTGTGCCTGGAAATATCGATAATGACCAAAAGACTTGCCTCGCACTGTTGCTCAGGTTGGTAAAGTAAAAATATGTTAAGAACTAGTATGAGTTATGCTCGCAGTTGTGCAACCATTTCGTTAAACCTTAATCTACTTTGCTAAGCAGTTAGCAGTTGACAGCAGTTGGGTATTGCACCCGTTATTTTGATTGTTTCGTCGAGTCTGTAAACATAAATTAATGGGCATGTGCATGGATACTACAATTCAGCGTCTCCTTTCTCGTAAGCCTCTAGTGCGTCCTGCGTCGCCTTAAAATGAATGCGCTGTTCTCCTGGTCCCAAACATGAGAACCTGGGGCAAAACCATGCAGTGTGATTTCTAAAGCCGTTCATTTCTTTTAGCCAAATTGCGAATACGCGACCGGTTTTGGGGAATAAGGCCAGACATCGAAATTTGCTTTTACCCTCCAGGACGGAAATAAGACACTAGATGTCCAAGATGGCCGCAACACATTTTTTTGCTCCGGCGTTTTTTGCGATCATTATTTGTTTTTCTTTTCACCTTTGTTGGCCTAATATCAATGTTCGTTTTTCTAAGAGTACTTTTATCCTATCTTCGAAGTTTTATGGTCCTCCATGGATCGTTACAACTGCGGACAGTAGGATCAAACTTGCACGCCCGATTTGTACTTGGTTCAAACGAGGTCATCTCTCAATTGCCATGCCTTTCACAGTGGACTTGACGATCCACATGTATGTCGAATCTTATCCTGGTCCGTCTCCATCTTTAACTAAAGGAATACACCTTGGACATGATGTCAATCCAGGATACAGTTCTTCAAGGTCCTTTACTCTAAAGATGACGAATTCTGTTTATTACAACTCTCAACTCACTTTGCCTTCAGTGCCATTTGTCTTGGGCCCGACTCCTTCGACTCTTTCGAACTGTTCACAAAATATGCATTCTCAAGGCAATGTCCGCTCTAGGGGAACTAGAGCTGGAAGGTTGGTTCAGGAGAAAAGAATTCGCCACTCATATAATATTAAAACTTAGGTTTCTCATCCCAGTTCGCGATCAAGATTTGCACATTCCAGGAAAACGTCCAATTCACCTTTATCACTCGGCGGCCATTTTGAAGTCCTTGGGGAATAAAGGTTCTGTCTTTGTATTGTCTTTGCCCGTCCAGCCTCACACTGAATGAGAGGTTCGACGGGCAAAATCTTTTGTTTGGACAGTGAGTGCTATTAGACTATTGTTCAAATTACAGCAATCTAACGATAATACCGCGCAAGCCGATAGAGAGAGAGAGAGAGGACATACACCGACGATTCGCCCTGTACATTTCCGCCTTCTAAATGCTCACTCGGTAAACAACAAGACTCTTTGTTGCTGAACATTGATTGCTTTGATCTACTAGCTGTCACGGAAACATGTTTGCAATCAGAAATTGATGATGATTTTATTATTCGTGATTTATGCCCTAACTGGTTATTCATTTCATCATGTTTCAAGATCTGGCCGTGCTCGAGGTGATGGAGTTGGTTCAATGTTTCGATCATGCTTCAATATCAAGCCACAACCATGCAGCAAATTTATTTCGTTCGAATACATCGAATTATTATTGACTTCGGCTGATAAAAGTTAAAGAGTTTATTGTTTATCTTCCACCCCCTTCGGCTAGTAATGGTTTAACACCTATATTTCTCGATGAATTCTCCACTTTCTTGGAACAATACGTTACCATTTCTGACAGCTTATTAATAGATGGCGATTTCAACTTTCACGTTGACGCTTGTGACTCTGAATACGTAACCACATTCCTTCAGTTGTTGGATGTTTTAATTCAATCTCAATCAACACACAAATGGATCTACACATAAAGATGGCCACATCTTGGATCATGGTGTCACTCGATCTGATGATGACATTGTCTCAAATTTATCAATCGATTTCCCTTTTGTTATATCTGATCACGCCGCCATTCACTATTACCTGAAGCTCGAAAAGCCAGTGTTTGACAAGAAGCTTATTACCTTTAGAAAGCTTAGTTCTATTTTGGTTCTGATGCCTCGAATTCTAGTCTTCCGAGTCTTTTTGCTTCGCCGCTTCCCTGCCTTGAGTTAATCACCCAGTATAATCACGTTCTAAGCTCTATTCTTGACATCCAAGCTCCTGTTAAAACAAAACCTGTTACTCTGCGTTCTCCTGCACCTTGGTATTCCATGGAAATAAACAACTTGAAAAAACATCGCAGGAGATTGGAAAGGCGATGGCGAAGGGCCAACATCGAGCGTTGTGTACGTGAGATTGATCACTGGATGCTGGTTAACCGCATTAAACTGAACAAGGATAAAACTGAACTACTTGTGATCTCTGCTAAACATCTACCTAGACCAGTCCTTCAAGAACTCTCTGTTGCCAAGGAGACCATCCGCTCTGCACAGAAAATTAGAAATGTTGGTGTCATTTTTGACAATCACTTCCATTTCAACGATCATGTTGCAAGTATTTGAAAATCATCCTTTTATCGTCTCTGTAACATCAGCTATATCAGAAAGTACCTGTCATCGACCTCTACGGAAATACTTGTTC
>NC_090884.1:64096966-64101966 GCF_036669925.1 Montipora capricornis
GTAAATAGCAAGTGGTTTATACCTTCCGTCGGATAGGAATCTTAAAGTTGCCCCCAATTTTATCCGCATTCAGTTACGTTTCCACCGTTGCTCCCAGTTATATTATGTCGTGAGTCAAAATGCGCGAAAAGTGAAACTTCGAGAAGAAAACGGCTAAACGTGTTTTATGTTGACTGTTTGGAAGATTTATGTCTGCAACGAAAATGTTAATTTAATATATTACAAGAGGGGTCAGGCGCCGCGAACTAGCAGAGCAGTTTTAGCCTTCAGTACTTTTGAACAAATTGTTCAAGTTAATGTCGGAGTATCTGTTTTGACATGCAATGCCTTGTTTGCTTAGTTCGTAGCCGGAGAATATATCAAGCAGCTACCTCGCTATATGTTTTGTCAGATATATGATACGTTTCTCCTTTGAACAAACTCTCTATTATAATTCTCCCTGCGTCTGTGAATAATAGGTCTTTTAACTGCAGGTCCATATGGCATCATACCAATGTAGTCCGCTTTCAACCCCTGACGGTATTGTGGGGACTTTTCGCCAATGCAGGAAGCTACAAGAAAGAAAAAACCTGGACAGATTTGTTTCAGTTGTGGTCCTTGATGAAGTTGGCCTGGCAGAGGACTCTCCACTAATGCCTCTTAAGACACTACATCCTCTACTAGAGGATGATGTGACATCATCAGATGACGTCATCGAAACTGAAGAAAAACCTCAACGAGTAGCTTTCATTGGAATCTCGAACTGGGCCCTAGATCCTGCAAAGATGAATCGTGGTATCATGTTGTCACGTGAAGTACCAGGTTTATCAGAGCTAGTGGAGAGTGCATTGTGAGTTTTTAACCAATTCTCGTTTGCAGACGCCGACATTGTTTTGATTAGAGCAGAAAATTGCTCTCTTTGTACTAAAGACGCATTATCCGGCGATAGCTGATTCGGGCAAGGATTTTTATTCTCTGTTTCTTTCGTTTAGAAAAAGACGGAAACAAGACGCATTATGTCTTAATGAGCTATAAGTATCTTATTTATTAGTGCGTATTCTACGACGAACTAAACAAGGAATTAACACTTAAAGTCATTTTTCGTGGTTTCTGAGAATAATGTTATATTATGCAATATACGAAGAAAGTGTCTCTGGCTTAGGAGGAGCTGTATTTGCTGTGAAGTAGTGGTTGAAATCAACAGTGGCAAGGCGTGCAGTATCCTTAACGAGCCCTGTGTTTGTTTTCCGATTGGCACCGCCACTTTCTAACTGTAAGCGAGAATGGTCATCGCAGGTCCTTTGCGAATGCACTCAAGTTGCTCGCAACCGGGGTGATCATTCTTCACTTCCCATAGTCATTAGAACCCCGTTTTACAGTACACGTCTTTCATATATTTCAGGCACAATTTGTTATATTATTTTATTTAGTTTTGTTTTAAAATGACTGGTTACCTCAAGCGCTTATCTTCATTGCTTGCTTTACAGGGGTATTTGCTCAACAGACCCAAGAATTAAAAATCTCATTCAGCTTCTGATACCTCCACTGGCAAATGGATATGCAAAACTTTACAAAGAGCAGAAGGACTTTGAAACGTTGAAAAGATTTGACAAAGAAGAATTTTTTGGGCTTCGTGACTTTTACAGGTATAGAATTTTGAATTTTTGGGAGAATTTCCGTTTTACCGTATTTCACTGACATGGTATTGCGTATTTTGTAAATGCGAAGTGCGGGTTATAGACGAAGGTGAGAATTGATCGTCACACTTGTACAATTAAAGCAATTGTCTCTTATAGACACCTGGGAGAATTTCTGTTTTACAGTATTTCACTGACATGGTATTACGTATTTTGTATATGTGAAGTGCGGATTATAGACGAAGGGAAGAGGTGATCGTCACACTTACAGTATCTGGACAATTTAAGCAATTTTCTCTCTCAGACAGCTGAAAAATTCAGGTGGCTTCAACCGGATTTGAACCCATGACCTCTGGGATGTCGAAGCCACTTAATTCGGAGCAGGTCAATTTGCTGGGCTCAAGTGTTCCCTTGAAAGGAGTCGATGATTCAAATAAATGTATATATATTTGAAGTGATCCTAACTGAGTGGCTTCAGAGCTCACTTGGTAGAGCCTTGCACCGGCATCGCAAAGTTTATGGGTTCGAATGCCATTGGAGCCATCTGAATTTTTCGGGTGTCTATAAGAGACAATTGCTTAAATTGTCAAGATAAGTGCGAGCACCACTTCAGTTCAGTTCAGTTCAGTTTATTTAGCCACAGTACATTACAAAGTACAGCATAAAAAAGAAATAAGGCCTTTTGCAACTAACAATCACATGGTAGAAAATCCGCCATGCTGAATGGCAAGCTCATTATTATTCCCCCACTGGGACATTAAAACAAAGGCAAGTCAAGCTTGACTGATTCAGGTCTCTTTGTTTTAATGTCCCAGTGGGGAAATAATAATGAGCTTGCCCTCCAAGCATGGCGGATTTTGTGCCATGTGATCGTTTAGTTGCAAAAGGCCTATTATCACATGGCAAGGGAGCCCAGAAGAAACCATGGGGCTTATGTGCTTAATTAAATTACCATTAAACATAACACGATGTTTTCCTTATTTTACACTAGTAACAAGAACAAGAAGGAGAATATATCAGAATCTGATTAATAACATGACAAAAGATACGTTTTAATCTTAGATTGAAAAAAATATAATGAATGAACATTTCGAATTTCAGGGCATAACTTATTGAAGAAGACTGGGCCTTGGTAAATGATGGGAAATTTCCTGATATTAGTACGGCAAAATGGGATATAGAATCGGTTAGAACCACGACTTTCATGGCATCATTTTGTATTTCATTTAAGCCTCATTAAGATGGTTTATGCTATTGCTGCTAAATCTGGCCAAAGACCTGGTTGGAATGAGCTTGAACACGCTATTAAAAGGAACTTTGGTGGCCTAACTGAAAGAAAACCAGTGGAAATATTCAAACGTCAAATGGCCAACATCCAGGATTCCGATGTAAGTAAATACTAATTTACTAATAAAAGTCTTCATGGGACGGCGGATGATATAATTGTCTTCTTTTGCTCGCTAGGACAATCCAGACGTTAGAAGCTCAACAACGATCAGACTTATCAAAGCAAGCCTTGCGAGGGAAGATGTGGCGGACCAGACTAATTTCAGGTATCTTACAATTCTTCGCCGCTTATTGTTTCCTTATATTTCAGAGAAAAAAATGTTCTGCTTTCCTTAGCCAGGATTCCTCTTCATTAATATTTGACTTGTTAAATCTCTTTCAGTGAGAACCGCTATCTGTTGATCCTTACTGAAAATTATGCAGCGTTAAGAATCATCCAGCAGCAGCTCTTGAGGAAGTCAGATGATGCAGTAGTGATTTTTGGAAGTAGCTTTCCAAGTGACCAAGAGTACACACAGGTATAATCATTGGATCGCAAAATGAAGGGGATGGCTCGTGTATTAATGAGTCAGTACTTTGCTGAAACCTTGTTTATTTGAATGGTTTTAGATCTGTCGCAACATAAATCGAATCAAAGTTTGCATGGAAACTGGAAGAACAGTTATTTTGTTGAACTTGGAAAGTCTCTACGAGAGTCTGTATGACGCACTCAATCAGGTATGAAACTTCTGTTCCATTTTTGTTGCCTGGAAGCCAGGTGTTCGCCCATGGAGGTATTGTCATCGTCTACTTAACAAGATATAGCTTGTGAAGTGATTCAATTATTTTAATGCCATATCCTAATCCATCATTGGGGAAAATGATTCAGCGAGCGATTAATCCCTTTGAATTCACCTCAAAGGCCTAACTTAAAGAACAGTAGCCTTAAACCTTTCAACAGTAGCATTACCAATTAACTCAGTTGATACAAAATAGTACAGCTTCACTCTCTTACCAATGCAGGACTAGTTTCTTTTGTAACTCACCACTGCTAGCTCAATTAAACTTTATTTTCAGTACTATGTGTATCTTGGAGGACAGAAGTATGTGGATCTTGGTCTTGGCACACACCGTGTTAAATGCCGCGTCCATGATGATTTCAAGTGAGGGACACGATATGTTTTGCACATAATGCATTAATTTCTGTGTGGGTAGTTGGTTGTAATTTGGAATCTGCTTATCTATGGCCCTGGACCAACAGCTGTTTCCGGTGATTGATGTTGAAGGGAGTCCCACCCTACAACCCACAAGAAAATCCATCCTTGAGTGGGATTTAAACCAATGACCTTGGCAGTCTTCCTCTTGAAATTACTACGACAAATTTTGCTTGTTGAGCATTCAACGCAAGTACTTTCGAAATGTGAAGAAAAACGAGAAGTGAATTTTTTTTTTTTCATCGTAGTAGCACTTTAATGAGGTTAACAATCCTTTTTTCATTCCATTTGGCTTCTGCTATCCGTTAAACCAACTTTGGTTGTTTCTAGGCTGATAGTTATCGCTGAAAAGGAGGTGGTCTACAACAGTTTTCCCATTCCTCTGATAAACCGTTTGGAGAAACACTTGCTGGTTACATCAACGAGCTTAACGTCAGAGCAGATGTGGCTGGTTGAGAAACTTCAAAATTGGGTGAATGACTTTGCTGAAGTGACTGGTTCAAAGAAACGCAGCAGGTAAACGGCTCAGACGCGTCAAATTGCTTTTGCTTTTGTGTTTGTAATGGGACATTTATTTTCTTTTCAGTTTGATGCTTAAGGCATCTTATCATATGGCCTGTACGGCCCCGCGTGCACTTTCATTGTAAAACTATTGGGAAAATCCCCGTTTGAGGTCCGTACGCATTAGCGCGAGCAGGGCCGGAAAAAGCCTTACGGTCCTGTTAAGAATACGTACTGCTCTGTGCGGTGCGATTTTAGAGTATTTCGTCACTTCTCAACATCCAAGCTCTATACAGCCAGAAAAGCAAATACTAACAAAATATTACATAATCTTTTTGTGCAAATTTGTAACTTTTTTTGGTCCAATTCATCTTTTGGGTGCTCGTCAATAACCTAAAAGAGC
>NC_090884.1:64106966-64134466 GCF_036669925.1 Montipora capricornis
AGCTTGTAGAGTCGATAACGAAGCCGGTACACCTGATCGATCTACCCAGAGAATAGAGCTTCTGTTACAACTCTTACCAGAAAACTTTGAAGGGATAAACGGTAATTATAAACTATGTTGTACCAGTATAATGCTCTTAACAATTTGTCACACAGCACTTACTTTGGGGGTTCTATCTATTTTTACTTGTATAACGTACACTTTGACTTCCTACGTTAAAGTGTTACTATGATCACAAAAATATTTCTTCTTCTTCTTCTTCTTCTTCTTCTTCTTCTTCAGAATTTGTTTAATTTGAGTCTAACTTTTGGATTTCACAGTCCGCCATTACTCACGTTCAAAACTTAAAATTTCATCGTGTAAATGCAGCTTATCATATATGCCAAACACGAGCTTAAACCTCTGAAAGCCCGAAACTCCCGTGCTTCGTATTAATTCAGTCACGTATACTTTCTTAAGCTAGAGTGTCTTTGACGTCATTTTCTCCTCGATCTAGCTCTCTCAAGATTTTAAAGTTAGTATAATGATTTTTGACCAAGAAAATTTCAGTTACAATGAACAGATGTCTTTTTTTTTTAATCAAGGCTCAAAACTTGTGTTACTTACAGTGTTTAGTGAACATGGTTTTGAAATCCAAAGAAAAAGAATTCATTTTTTGGTTGTAGTAGCACTTGAAATGTTTTGTAATCCAACAACAATCTGTGAACTCGAGACATTCCCTGACGTTGATTCACCTCGGGTTTGTAAATTTGATACGAAAGTTTTGCTTACTTATATCGTGGAGATAACATGCAACACCGGTTATGTCGGTCTGTTTTAAGTTTTCCAGTAGAACCCTCGCCCAACTGTTTTCGGTAAAAAGTGGAAACTGTTGGGAAACGTCGTTATAATCAGGCCTTCCCGAGAGTGTCACTAACATTTGGATCCCATCTTTTAAAGACGGTAGCGGTCATGCACCTCGTATGCTCTTCCAATCGTTAACCTGCGTTCCTTAACCTGATTTGACTGATTAACCAATCAACTGAAAGTAGCTATTTCTTAGTACCAGGGGTATTAATTAAAGCCGGTTACCGGCGGTTTACCGCTGCCCATAGGGTGTGTTTAACCTGCGAGCAGGCTCTCCTGTTTCGGGTCGCGCTGTGATCTCAGTCGCTCATTTCCCCATTGTCAGCCGCTTAAGGAAAAAAAGGTATGGAAACCCCTAAATCGAAGACGAAAAAGCCCCAAGGAACCTACACATGATTTCATGTAAACAACAATATTTTTTAAGGCAAATTTGTTTTCTTTTTAAAGACGAGATGACATTTGCTGATGTCTTAGTCCAAAGGACGTACAACCTGCTGAAGGAAAGTGAAAGCACTGCTTACAGTGCAAATCAGTGGCTTTATGCGGAAGCTCTTTCGGGAACAGGTGTGCAAGAGTGGGGTACTTTCAGAAAGGCACTTTGGAAAAGAGTTTATTCCTCTGTTGTTCCAATCCTGGCTGAGATTATTGCTTTAGCCGACACAGACAGTAACTTGGATTTGATGAAGAACAGCAGCTCTTGGCTTCCTACTCTATGGTTAAGGATTCTTGCAAACCCCAACATTTCGGAGCTGAGTTACAGCAAGATCATTTCTCCTGTCACAAATACTGTTCGCGAGCGGGTACAAGTGCTTGGGTCTGGTGCCGGAGGTCATACATTCCAGTGCATGTTTCCGTTTTCGTTCCTCATCAAGCAACAAGTCGATAAACTGTTGCAAAGCGCTTCTAGCGTAGCAGGTAATTTATATTATTATATAAACACCAATGAAATACCAAGTGAGCTTTTGCGCGAAAACATGATAGCTTCACACGTGAAGAACTCACTGTTGCTTTAGTTACATATAAAATCGCGCCTTTTGATGCCTTTCGTGAAATGATTTAGCATTTAGTTTATATAATAAATAGGATATTACGTGGCCGCTTGTAGATACGAAATTTCTTGTCTCGTGTTGATCTCCGCGCGACCATGTAATATCCTCTATTTGTCCTTTTGTATACTACAATGAAATTGGGCTTTGTGAAAACTTCTCTGGAGAGAGAGAGAGAGAGAGAGAGAGAGAGAGAGAGAGAGAGAGAGAGAGAGAGAGGACCCAAACGCGATTTGATGATATCTCCATTATCTTTAGCGGTTATATTGAGACCGCTGTTGCCACCTAAAATTTACGGACTTTTAACCTTAGTGATATAGTCGAATGGATCTAACGTCCAACGTCAACTATTAGTCATAAACTTAACAGAATTTGCTGTAACTTTCTGATGTTTTCTTTACAGCTACAACCAGTGTTTCTCTGGTCAAGTGTTTAAGAGATCACATAAAAACTTCAGAGACAGGGAGTCTTTTCGATGGACTGTGCAGTGAATATCTCCAAGCATTATCTTATTTGTCAGACTACGTCCACATGGTTTACAAGCCCTCAAGTACAAACGAACACGAGGTTTTCAAATATCATTGTTTTTCATAAACATTTTAAAATAAAGAAGTATCCAAATACACTTTCCTAGGACTCCAACGACAGGCAAGGAAGTAAGTTCTCTCATTTCTTCGGAGTACTTCGAAGAAATTAGAGAACTTACATCCTTGCCTGTCGTTGGAGTCCTAGTTTCTCGGACCGTTTTACTTTATATTTAACGAAGCTTTTCCTGGAAGTGTTTTGCCCCTTTGTTAATTCATGCACATTACCTCCACGCACTTCCGAGCCCCAGATGCGATTTGAACCCACGACTCTCCGTGATCTAGTGCCGATGCTCTAACCACTGAGCTACGGGAGACTCTGTGGTTACCAAGGGTGGAATGTGGGTATAGACTACGACTGCATCACGCAGTCACATAGTTTAAAAACGTTCTCCAAGTTCCTAGTTGATGATGCATAAGGTCCTTCATTTATTTCTCTCATTACTCGCTTGAGTGGTTGGTTAGTTGCATCTCTAATATGCCTTAATGTGACTGCGTGATGCAGTTCGCAAGGTGTTATCGCATTCTCGTCCCTAGAGCTCGTCTCTTGACTGATGGAGAGAAGAGCTCTGGGGAACCCTGAAACAAAGTGTCTTCTCGTTGGTTTTCGCGAAGAACAATGAAAAACGTTTGTGATTGGTGCATTCGTGTTAGTACGAGGAGTGAGTAGTCGCCGTAAGTTTCAAATAGCCAATGTTTGGCTATAAGAACCCTACGGCGCATGCTCTCCTACACAGAGTTTTCCAGAGCCTTGGGTCGAACCGAGGCTCTGGTGACGCGAATGGGTGTTATCGCCGATATGCCTTAATGTGATTGCGCGGTTTAGTTAAGAGTCATATTTGGTTAAAATTAAACTATGCGACTGCGTGATGCAGTCGTAGTCTGTACCCACATTCCACCCCTGCTCACCACAGAGTCTCCAGTAGCTCAGTGGTTAGAGTATCCATACTAGATGACGGAGGGTCGTTGCTTTAAATCCCATCTGGGGCTGGGAAGTTTTCCTAGTACCCAGTTGATGATGCATAATATCTTTCCTGTATTTCTCTCATTACTCGCTTGGGTGATAATTATGGTTGTGGTTTTTTGTATTTATATACGGCTGCACATATCACAAAGTCTCATGGCGGTTTACAATTCTTCTCTAGGGTGAGATCGGACGTCAGCTTGTAAAGGCTCCTTTGGCAGGCACTATCACGTCATATTTGATCTCACTCACCCAACCCAACCTATGCATGTATATGAAGGGAGGAGAGACCGCAACACCTGGGGTTCCTCCCTATTGTGGGTTCTTTAACGTCCCACATTGTTGATTATTAGGAAAGGTTGTGAGACGGGGTCTACGGTTTATAGTCCTTATCCGAGAAGACTCGAGTCTAACCATTTGCGGGAGTAATCACAAAGGCAGCACTTTCTCCTTAGTTATTTTAAGACCCTGAATATTGGTCTGCCCGGAGTCGAACTCACGACCTCCCGCATGGCAGCCCAGTTCTCAACCAACTGAGCCACCGGTGCGCGGTAGTAAATAAGGAAAAAAAAAAAGAAGAAGAAAAAAGGAAACAAAAACACCAGATTTTAGAAAACGGACTCTCATATTGGAGTATTGGTGGTTCAATCTTGGCCCCAGTTGTTCAAGCCGTGAATTGCGCAATTTGCCGTATCCAGTAGATAAGTCATAACGAAACCAATCGTGCTATCCAGTGGATGGTGATTTATCCGGTGGATAGTGTTATCCACCTTTTGAACAACTGGGGCCTGGTCATGAGCCCCTGGAGAAAGGGATTCGACCGGACCATCCACGGTAACAGAGTGATACTCAACCAAATAAGCTCTTAATCCAAATCTGAGAGCTGGTCAAGTTTTGACCAAGATTTGGGCTCCGACGCCGTAGGACCGAAAAATCGGAACGACAAAGCGTACCGTGTAAACTGGCCTTGATCCCCCACAAACATGAAATAACACTCGAAAATTTGTTACAGCATTAGAAGTTGCGTAATTTACTAATGTTACAAATATAGGGCTTGTACAAAATGCCATATAATTTTTTGAAATGCAGATGTGAAAAGATTTTTCGGTCAATGATAATCGCCGTTAAACTGCTTATGAGCCTGAAAAAATTCATTCTTATTAAAGTGATAATAAATTTGCTAATCTTGGTTTATCCTTGATTCACTCAGCTTGTATGCGAGGCAGTTATCTCCTCGGCGCGAGAACTTGAGCTCAAAAAGGATGAAGATGGAAATGAGCTACTTCACATGGCCCTCATTCATTTGGGACACAGTAGAATCCAGTCACGACTGAGGTGCTTTGCAAAACTTGTGCAAGCACAGCCAAATGTTGTACAAAGGTGTAGAGAAAACTGCATAGAAAACAAATCTGAAGTGGTAAGTACACATAAAGTTGATCATGACGGTTGTTATCAGAAAAATAGTAATAAAAATTGACCCTCTTGAAACGAATTCTCCGATAATTGATAGTGAGTCAAGTGATCGCAAATAAAACCTTCAAAACTCGAAACAGTATTTGGTTCGTAACACATTTTACTGCTCATGCAATGTACATCACCTTGGATAACTTCTATTACAATAAGAAGGTTGCTGTGGTCACCCCTCCAGTGTACTTGGGATTTCATCACTCCCCACCCCCTGCCAGTTATATAAGCAGTCAGTTTTCCTTAGTCATATCAACCCTCGCTATTTCTTTAGCACCAAACAGCTCCTTGGCACTTTTAATGTCGAAACTTGATTTTGCTGTCAGGAACATTTTTCGACGAACTAGTGAAAGGTTTTCTTCTTATCGTTGCAGCTCTTAGACGTTGTTGCCTTGCGCATTTGCCTCGAAGAGTTTAACCCGTCTGATGAAGTGTTATTGGATCCAGACTCCGCTCGAAAGTGGTGTGACAGAGTGCTGTCTATCAGGCAAACAGTTGAGGTGATGATGGGGACTGAAAGGTTTCAAGCTGCAACCGAGGCGACTTCAAATTACGGAGACAAAGCAAAAATGTTGATTGGTGTCTGCAGGTAAAGTGTCCTGTAATCCTCTTTAGAGTCGACTTGTAAAGGAATTTTTTTCAACACTGACATTCATATTTCTATCCTATCGCAGTTGCGTGTCGTTCTCATCAAACCAATCAGGCTTCTGTTAATTTCCAGAGTTACTGGGCAATATTTTGTTAACCAACCATTGCTGAGCATATATTTGGTGGTACTAATGCATGGGCGGGCGGTTAAACAGTTCATCAGAGGAGAAAGTTTACCTCAATGGCATCCAACGTGTTTCGCGAAACGCTCCGATAATCATGTTATCCGTATATGTTATTACTAAGGCCTGATTCACACGGTATCGGACGAATTTTTTACCGGTCGAAAAATTTGACCGGACATTTTGTTCGCACGGATCCGTGCAATATTTTCGCTCTGTTCACACGGAACTGAAAAAACGAATAAAAGTTTAACCTTTGTCAGTGGTTTTACCATCTGGTCGTGCGCAGAGCGCTGCTAGCTTTACGAAATTCAAAATGGCGTCAAGAAAGAGAAAGGCTGACGATAGTAGCTGAGTTACCACGCATCCATTCAACCACGCCTTTGCCATGCAAAAATTTAGACGGTCAAGGTGTTCACAGCGCGCCGGTTAAATTTTCGACCGTACCGGCTAAGAATTCGTCCCCAATTTGGGCGTTCAAATTTTTAAACGGCGAGACGGCAAAATTTTCGTACGTTTAGCGTGGTTTCGTGTGAACGAAAGGAACCCCTAAAATGCACGAATTTTCAACCGATAGAAAATTCTTCTGGTACCGTGTGAACGTAGCCTAAATTAATTTTTTTTTCGTCTTATCTGTCCGCGCATAGGTCGATGTGGCAGAGAGCAGGAGCTGTGAGGCTGTTTGTAGAACATGTGACTTGGAATGAACAAAATAGTGGCTTTAATTCGGAAAATGTACTTCGACTGTGGACGGTCAGTAAACTTGTAATCACGCGGCAATTATGTGTTCATCCTAATCAATAAAAATTGCATTCGTTTTGGGAACTGAAGCAGCCGTAAACAGACCATTTTGAAGTTGTGTGCAAAGTAAGCCAGGGTTTGAGTGCTTTTAAGGACGGTTCCTACTAATCGAAGGTATTTTTGCGCGGCTTACTAAATAAGCGGGAAAAGTAGATCTTATTGAAATCCAATTGGGGTTAACCACACATTTTTCGAAGACACTTAATCATCAATATTTGTGAAAGCTTTAAAATGCAAAGCAATGTATGGCGTTCTTTTTCAAATTGAAGCTTAATTATCTGAAAAATGCATAGTTACCCCCAGTTTTCTTTCTGGATACCAAGAGTTCTGCTTTCTCCACATAGTTGTAAACAGCGCAAAAATATCCCTGTATTAATAAGCACCACCCATAGGAAATCCGAGTATCTCAAGATGCGTAGTGCGTATAGGCAATAACAATAGTACGCACCGTCCTTATTAAAAAACGCTCCGTGCTTTTTAATGTGGAAATCGTCCTGCTCTGATTTTGTAAACTTTGGTGCTCGCTCACCTTCCTTTTTCCGTTTCAATCTTCCAGTTGCTTCCCATTTTTCCTGTATTACAAGAATTTTTGGACACTGACATTCCACTGAAGTTTAGACGCAAATTTTTATATTTGCGTTTGAAGCTCAACCCATTGCTGCGATTTACAAAAGGGATTCTTGTTATAAATCTTTTTTAAAGGCTCTCGGGGAGGAAACAAACTTTTCGTCACTGGCATCTTTAAAGAGCATCGAAAAGTTTCTGATTAGCTACAGTGAAGAGGCCCGGAAGAGGTAAAAAACACGTGTCTAAATATATTTTTCACATCGTAATTTATCAATCTTTGCTCTATCATAGACGTGCCCATAATACGACATACTTCACAAATCACTTTGCAGTGTCAATAACACAGCCATTAATGATAAGAAACCGTGTTTAAGAAAAGTCTAAAAATTCCAGGCTTGAATATACTTCTTGTTAGTCCCCGTTCAAGCCCGAGCTTTTCAGGCTTTCCTTTCGTTACTGTTACGTTAACGATCATGACTGAAATCATAATACAATTCTCTCCTGATTTTAAATATGTATGTTTTTCATGTTTAGTCTCTTCGTAAGAAACTGTGATAAGTTCATTTCCGCCTTACGAAACACGTTTTAATAGTTTTCCGTTTGTTCAAATGAAGGGGCGATGAATCCGAATATCGTCGTCGATGCAACGCCTTTTTTATGGAGCTGGTTTCCTTGTTTTGTTTTGGTGAATCGTCGAGAGGATTGGAAGAAGACGCTCTTTCTCATCTCATGCGCTATGTGATTGGTCAGCAAAGCACACAGACTTGGTATTTCTCCCTATTTCCTGATTACCGAATTGACCCAACAGCTGTGGTGCGTTCTTTTCTTCTTCAGCAGCTCTTACGCTCAAGGTAACTTATTATTCACATACTTTCTAATTAGATCGGTTTTCGATTGAGTGACGTAAAGTTATTACAAAAGTGATGACTTTGGCCAATCATAATAAATTCAGACAATCAAATGGCTAGTCACAAACAAATTGATGTATTCGTTCACATGTGCAGGAAAAGGCGGAATTAAAAAGCGCTCTTTGAGGTGTTAACAGTCCACAGCTCCCCCCCCCCCCCCCTTCCCGTGTGATATATAGGCTGGAATTTACAAAACTGTTTTTTTGCTCCTTTCTTATTTTCTTCGCTTAGCCAATCGTTTGTAAAAGAGCACTTAGACGTTTTCCTGCAAGGAGCTCAGAGTTTACAGCCAGAGTCGCAGCACATAAAAGAAGTTTGTTTCCTTTGCGTCCAATGCATGGAGGTAACTGTAATAACAATTTAGCTTATTTTTTTCCCGTGGAGAAAAAAGTACTTGCAGAATTATGCAATCAAGTAGAGCTATGAGCCTCGCGGTTATGGACGCAATTTTAGCAATTGCCTGACAATTGCAGAACTCCAACGGGGTTTTGAACCCGTGACCTCGTGATACCGGGGCAACGCTCTAACCAACTGAGCTGTGAAGCCCCTGACGTTGGGAGCTGGTCATTTGTAGGTTCTAATTTTCCCGTGAGGAATAAATCAATGAACGAAATGATACATGAAATGAATCATATACTGAACTGCGGATATGAAATCAAGTAAAACTACGATCCGCGCAGTTAGGCAATTTTAGCAATTGCGTAGAGAATCCTGAAAAATTCAGGACTTCAACGGGATTTGAACCCGTGACCTCGCGATACCGGTGCGACGCTCTAACCAACTGATCTATGAGGCTACCACCTATTTGCACCTTATTTAAAGAAAAGGACACTAACTACTATCATTAGGGCGTCCTGTCCTATTTCTATTCGAACTAAACGAAACAAGAAACATTTAAAGAAAAATCTATTCAAATTATACCTTTCCCAATACTAAAATAACCAAATGTAATTGTTTTGCTCAGACTCATATACTTTTCACAATATTGCTTTATTTTGTGTATGTGTTGGTACCCTATGTTTGTATGTTTGTAAGTTTGTTGTTTTTAATTTCTAGGTTATGATTATTTTTCCTACGTAATAAAAAGCATATCTCTTGCAAAAATAATAAAACCTTGTAACGTAGGGCCAGTATTAGTTTTAACTACTTTAGGCCCTTTCTCCCTTCAGTCTCTACAATCTTGTTACAGTTGTGAAGATAAATACAAGTACATATTTAGCAAATTAGTAGCATAATAAAAGGACTTTTGCAATAACATTGCACCACATCTGATCAAGACACTAGACAGAAGTCGACTGAAACGTTGGGTCTTTGAAGCGCAACTTTCTAAGCTACGTTCAAATTTATTCAAGCCATCAAACTGTGTCTTAATGGAAACCTGCAATGTGAACTGTAACTTTTGTTATTTCTTCTTTTACAAGTTTGTCAGTAGCTGATGCATAAGTTTTTGCTTTGATCTTTTATTGCATTTATTTTCAGGACAATCTGATCAGTCGCTACCAGGCAAAAATCTTTGATTCGAAGTTAACTTTTAAACTGAAACACGCCAAAAAGATTTGCGACGAAGTATTCACTGCCTTTGAGATTGATGCGTCATACACTGATGAGCCTTTCCAAATGAACGCCAGTGTCCTGGAAAGTGTTGCCAAAGGACGCTATGTGTTGACACTGGTAGCAAATTACCTGTACGAATTCAACATTGAGGGGGAATCCAACGTTTCTAATGAACTTGATGTTAAGCGAGAATTTAAGAATCTCCTGGAGTCTGTGAAACGACTTTTCTTGGAAAGCGCCAGCACAACTCCGCAGTTCTTTCTAGTGAGGCAGCTAGTTAGACGGTATGGCTTCGATTACGTCAGGACCCTTGGAAAGTTTCAGGAGCTACAGTGGGTTATACCATCAGAAGCTCGTCAGCAGGTTAGAGAACTAACGCAATAATATGCAGATTACAAGAAAGGAGACAAAGTCTCCGACTGAATGTCGTTACGAATGTTGTTACAGGTTGTAACATTGTATTACGTTCAGAGTTATTGAAACCTCCGTCCTGATTTAAACACAGTAAGCATAAGACAGATTTTCGGACCCCAATTAAGATATCGAGCCGTTCAAAAACTGGGCCTCTGCATGTAGTCTTCATTCAAGGGAATGAGGGTGGATGCTTTTCATAAAGATTAATACCGACAGAAAGTCGAAATAATTCTTAACATTGTCTTACGGGAAAAAAAATATTATTAGGAGGAAGATGTCATCCAGGACAGGTTTGTTGTTCACGAGAAACAATATCGGGACGTCCGCGAAGGACTGGCGAAAGGAATCATCAGTGGGAACATTGAAGACTTTGCTGATGCGATGACGGTAAGAATCGTCCTTATTTAATCAGCATGAGTAACGTTTTTATGATTTCAGAAATGTTCTCAAATTCTGGACCAAATTTTATAGTAATAGTTCTCTCTAGTGTAACTCATAGTTGTGATTCCATAGGGTGATAAACAAAGTAAAACGGGAACTAGACCCCTGATCCTTTTGGCAGTTGGAATCATAACTGTCTTAATGAATTATGTGAATTTACATTTTCATTAGGGTTTTGGAGATGTTGATAAATAAGAGTAGAGTGAGGATTTAGGAACTGATCAAAGCCGATACGATGTTAACGTATTATCACTTCATTGCAATTGCAGGAGAGTGAAGTTGTAGGTGTTTACAAGGACGTTCTACTTTTGTTAGCGTTGTATCGAGAGGTGACTTTGGTAAATGCATCATCCCAACGCCAGAACGTTTCTGATAAGGTATGCTCTAAATTTAAAAAGGGTTGCTGTTTGACGCGTGGGAAACGAACAAATTTTATCCAATATCAGTCCACTGAACGATCTTGTATTCTATGCCAGGTCACTTAAGGAATGAGGCACTTGCAACCTCTTGGGTGTTACTTTTGTGCCTGATTGTCTGAGAGCGGAAGCCTCATTTAACCAGCGGGTAAAAAGCATCTCATCAAATGTCTACGCACCCGAGAGGTCAATATTTATGAACCGGCAAACGTTCATCCAATCCTTATTCCAGTCCAGGCCCCAGTTGTTCAATCGATGGATAGTGCTATCCGCTGGATAAATCACTATCCACTGGATGACTCAATCGGTTTTGCTAGCGCTATCCATCGTTTGAAGAACTGGGGCCAGTAGTATATCTTAATCCAGAATGGCCCCGGTTTTTGCGTCTTTTTATTTTCATTCCAATTTGCTTATCTGATAAGCAAATTGGGCTTACCTTGTTCAAATCTAAAAATTTCATAGACTGTTATATCTTAAATCCGGTGCGAAGAATTATGGACATATTTGTAGTAATGCTGAGAATACTGAATTAGTGGATATTTAGAACCTTTTGTTAGGCATCAATGTATTTAGTTGCTGTTCGTAGAAATATCAATGAATTATCCCAAACGACTGAGTTAATTGAACCTCAAAGTCTTCGTGTTTTTCGCCATTATTTCTCTTATTTTCATGTTTTTCTTTTTTCTGTCTGGTTTTTTTTTAGTTCATCTTTTGTCTTGTAATTTTTTCAAATTTTAGGTTAAAGAAAAGCTTATCGGTTTTCTCCGAAGTGACGGGAATCTTTCCACAACGGTGAGAAGATACAAAGGCAACTTGAAAAGGATTTTAAGTACCTCTTTGATTACGAAATTAATTCCGCAGTTTTAGTCATCGTCATGTAACGAAACGTTTGGGCTTGATAGATGTGATGCTTTCAAGCGATTGTCGGTAATTGACGGTGTTTGTCAAAACAAAGTTAACGCTACCGCGAATACCGCTATTGGATCGCACAGGCGCTTATAGACTGGCAGGTTATATTTATACACCATCCGTGCGAGATATATATGGTAGAAACCACGATACAAACTACGATTCGGTAGATCATAAGGTTGAATACGATTTGCACTGGGTTTTTCATCCACTCGTCAACCAGACAAACACGGTATTATATCGCAGCGAGATATTACGGAGCTTAAACAAGGACGACGACGACGGCTGCGAGAAGGCCACAAAACAATAGATCTAATGAGCAAAAACGAAAGCACTGCCGTCTTCGCTCTGACAAAAACGTGCGTGAATTGACCAAGTTTGAGGTTATGTGGAGGGCGGAGCACTTAACACTTGACTTAACGATAATTTTTCAATTTTCTCTCTAACTATCCACACCGTTTTCACCAATTTTATTCCTGGAATGTTCATATACACTTTTCATGCTGGGGAACTTGGAATAATCGTAAAATTATTACAGTAATGGGAAATAGTAGTTTTAGACAACGTTTCCATTAGCCGTCGTCGTCGTGCTTGCTTAAGGTCCCTATCAGGAAGTGTTGGTCAGCCAAACTACCTAGCAATTTATTTCATTTAAACACAAGGGGATTGACTTTGTGAACAAAGTGTCTGGCTGAGGTGCAAGACACGAAAACAAGCCCGACAAAGCAACATGTGAAATGAACTCGGTATTAACGACGGGGTAGTAGAGTTTCCTCCCCTTCGAAAGATCTTAAACATAGAAAAGATCAGCAAATTGACATTGTGAGTATTCAAAAGCTGAGAATTCGAAGTTTACAAATTTTGTGTGACTTCCGCGAATTGTTATACATGCTGCCGTGGATATAGAAATTTACAGAAATGCACAGGTGCTGTTAATAAACACAAATGAAACGATTAGGTGCTTTTCCGTGTCTTCTTGTAGATAGGTTAGAAGGTCTCGCGTTTTTTCTGTCAACTTGTCAGCTTTATTTATATTAAATGAACATTTTTATCATCTTAGCAAGAGTGGTTAACCTTGTTCAAAAGGTCCGGAAAATGTGCGGTCTTGTGGCAGTAGGTGTTTGGGCCAAGCGTCTGCCCCTCGTCAGAGAAAGTGCCGTCGTGAGTTTCATAACAGGGAGCTTACGCAAGAACGACGACGACAGCTACGAGAACCCCACAAAACCATGGGATTAATGAGCAAAAATAACAGCTTTGAACGCCCTGCACGTGCGTTTTAAATTTTGGTACATTTTTTTGCCGACCTTGTCCTGACAACCACGCGATTTGACCAAATTTGAAGTTTTGTAGAGGAGGTGGGAACCTGACGAAACATTTTAATTTTTCTCCCAAACAACCACACCGTTCTGGCCAATTTTATTCCTACAATGCTGATACACACTTTCCATTCCAAACGACTTGGGGTTATAACGAAATTATTAAAATAACGGGAAATAATATTCTTAGACGACGTTCTTTTTTGGCGACGCCATCGTCTTTGCGTAAGTTCCGTATTATTGAGTATTCAAAGGTCACACAGATGTCCTTCGGTTCCTTGGATCATAGATAACCTCCCCACTCTCAATAGCAGTGGATCGAATGACAAATGACCTGCATGAACAGCGAGCAGTTGAAAGGGGTGCACAGTTCAATGACAGTTAGTTGTTGGTAGACTAAAAAGTCTCCGCTTACGAGCCAGAAGGCTCATCAGGCCGGCGCTTATCTCCGGTTTCAGTAGCATGAAGCGACTAGGAGTATTTCTACTCCCCCCTGGATGGGATGCTAGTCCATCGCAGGGTTACCCTCAGCATTACGCCGGTACCCATTTATACACCTGGGTGGAGAGAGGCACCGTGAGAGTAAAGTGTCTTGCCCAAGAACACAACACAATGTCCCCTGCCAGGCCCCGAACCCGGACCACTCGATCCGGAGTCGAGCGCACTAACCATGAGGCCACCGTGCCTGTTGGTAGACTACCGCAATAGATATTACTCTATGGTGACGTTTCATATCCATTCTATATTTGTAGGCTCAACCCTTCGCCATGCAACTTCTTCAAAACGACCAAGGAGGTGACTTCAGGGAACTAAAAGTTTTTCCTGGAAAGAGTCCACAGGATCACACCCTAGCTGAAATAATCATCCATGCTTCAATCGCCTTGCAGTGCGTTGGATCGGGGGCGCTGACAGAACCTCTGTACGTGTTGATGACCGATCCACGATCAATGATGGTAATTTTTTGTTTTAACGTGCTTACAGTAAATAATTTACGGACATATGTAGTCATGATGAAGTCTCCTTTTCTGAACAGGTTGTTGGAGTGCAAGCCATGCGATATGACTATGCTTGTAGCTAGAAGAAAAGAAGGAAAACCAGAACGTGTATTTCACTACATTTTTCTTCCATAAAGAATTCCTACCTTCCAACTATCCCAGAGGACAATTTTCTGGACTGCATCAAGGTTATTGGTGAGACAATGAAAGAACCTGGTCGCCCTGGAGAGTGGTATGGTGGGTATTAGCTACCGTTTATCTTCCTTGATGTTGTTTCCTGTTGTTTTTGTTGTCTGACCAAAGTTATTTAGTCCTTATCTGTCAATCTAAACCAAAGAGCAAAGCAGAGAGGGCGGCAAGCCCTCAAATCCCCGGAGCATAGAGGGCGATAAACCAGTCAGGACAATTTGAGGTGCTCATAGCGCCGGAAAATTGGTCCCTAAAGGTCGGGACTGGTTTTGCTGTATCCTGCTCATAGTTGCGTCAAGTGGCAAGCCAACCAACAAGCGTAGTAAGCACAATCGCGTAAACACTTTTAATTTTAAATCTGAAATCATTTCTCTGTATTTCCTCACCTAACGATGTATCAGTTAGTATTGACATTTGTTTCTACGGCGCAATCCGCGGTGTTGACTGGTCATGAATGTCTGTGCAAAGGTCGTTTGCCCCGGTTACTAACGTTCTGAGCTCGAGTTAAGTAGGAACTTCCGGTTGACTACTGAGAAGGACTGATTTGAGAACAATAACTGCCGATTAATTAAATTTTAAAAAAAACCTAGAGGTAGTAGACTAGTGTTGTGCGCCTTTTAATCACATTTTGTTCACAAACGAAAACATGGAAGACCCTTGTGTGATGATGAGGAAGGCAAAACACCTAGAATGATCTTTGTTTTGTTTGTGTTTGACAACTCTTACATTCAGATCACAATTACCTTTGAGTAATTCCTAGTGAGCAAGCTTAGGCTTGCAGTGTTACTAGCCTGAGTTTGGTCGACTACATGCAATGTCAGGAGAGACACCTGTGACTTGCACGACCATAATAAGTTGTAATCGTGAAAGAGCAGATAATTGTTTAAGCTATCCCATGTCATCTGTCCATTTATTACGAAACAGGACTGATTTAATTTCCAAGATGGTTTGGTTTAACGTTCTTTTTTCCTTTTCAGAATGTGGAAATTGCAAATACCCATATTTCATTGGTGAAGTAAGTCTTTTTCCTTGTAATATTTTTAAGTTTTGTTTGCGCAGTTACGAAAAAGTTGTGGATGCATCATCCACATTTTAGTGTCAACCATTTCCTGTTCGGACTGGCTCACACAAATATGGTGAACAAATCTTACTCACCAACGGTTCTCATTGCTTAGAATGTGCTAAGTAACTAAGAGCAATTAACAAAAAATCCGGTTAAAATTTAAATGTGTTTCTAACTTCTTGGTTCCTGTTGTAACTCATGGAAAAGGAAGGCTGCCAAAAAATTCAGTTCCAACAATTCGTCTGATTCAAGTATTCAGTATTCTTAGACTGTTGTCCTTTTGGACTGCATGCACATTCGTTTGCGTGATTCTCATTGCTTTTCTCTTGTAAGGTGCAAAAACCCATAGTCTTTTTGATGGTACAATTTCCAACAATATCGTCGTGTTCTTACCAACAGTGTTCAAAGCCAATGGAAAAGAGTCAGTGTCCAGACTGCGGAAGGGTCCTTGGAGGGGGAAATCACAGATTTCTGGGAGAATGGGCAGTTGCCAAAAGGTGAGATGTCTCGGTGAGGCTTCCATTATCTTGTCCTTAGAAAGTTAACAAAACATAGGATCGCGCTTTTGCTTTTTTTTGCGTCTTCGGGCTGCTAATTCCCACCCATGCGTATTGTTTCACTTGCCATTGTAATTTATGTCAAGTGAAAGTTAGAAAGATAATCGTAGTCGGATTAACAACTTAAGCAGTTGGCAGCAGGTTTCAGTGTAGTAATCCAGGCTTGAACGGGATTCAAACCCATGACCGTGCGATTTTCGCTGCACTGCACGGAAAGAATGCAGGCTATCCTTAGCCTTTTGTTGTTATGTGCCATTTTGTTACGCCCCCTTCGTCCGCCATTTTGTAAAATGGTGAATATTACCGCTGCTTTCACAAAGAAGACGTCATTTAAAGACAATAGCAGCCAAAACTCTACTGACTTTTAATCGTATATATATACTTTTGGAAACATTCGACTCTTTTTATACCTTATATTCCATCAATTTCCTGTTTTACAAGTTTTATAAGTTAAGTTCCTGATTAGAAATGTTAAAAATAATTAATGCCCATAACTGTCAATGCTATCGTAGGCAAGACAGAACAAAGACAGGTCACGCACTAGGTGATCCAGGATCGAGACTAACCGTTGCAGAACCACAAAGAGACTTGTCGCCAATTTTGTGCAGCCTTGTGCGAATTGTTATGCATGCTGCCATGGTTATGGGAGCTTCCAGAAACGCACAGGTACTGTTGATAAACACAAATATAGCAGTTATGTTCCTTTCAGTTATTTGCCTTCTTTGTCTTTTTACCGTCAAATTGTTTTATCATCTCAAGAAATGGGGTTAGTTTCCAAGGAAAGTACGTTGCTGCGTCGGTGGTTATTTAAAACACAATAGTTTGGAAGAATTAAAGTAAATTGACTACCGAAGGGAGATTGAAAATCTGACGTTGCAATCGTCAGCCCTTTGTTAGAGCGAATTGCGGGATTGTGGTATGAAGGGTTGTTATTGTATCGCATATTAATGGAACGACGCTATCGAAGTTAGAAGTTAGAAAAAAGAATCCATTAGGGGGGAAAAGAGAGGCTTTCATTAATTCCGTTGGAACTGTAGTGGCGGTACGGAAAATAAGCTTTTGTTCAAGATTTTTTGGCCCCCTGTGTGTTATCTTGGTGAAACGAAAGGTCACACAGACTCAAGTTATCTTTCGTTAGTCTGACTTACAAGAATTGTATGTGAAAAGGATTGTATGTATTGGTACTTGCACCGTCTGGGTCAGCTTTCGGAATAAGCGATTTGTGTTTATTTGAACAATATTAAAAAGATGTTATTCACAAATAAAATGATGGAATTATGGGAAGTGCTTTCACCTGTGGTTCGTAGGCTCTGGTAATAGGCCATTTCCGAGTTCATAGCTGCCTCCTTTTCAAAGCAAGTCTAAGTGCGAAGTTTTTCTTATGAAAATTAGTTTTCATTCATATGGAAAGTAGAACTAATTACCATAACAAAAACTTCGCACTTAGACTCGCTTTGAAGAGGAGGTAGCCATGAACTCGGAAATGGCCTATTAAATTCCGTAACTAACCATTTTTGCAAAACGCATGCGCGCTTGTACGGTACAGGTAGGTTGCCAAAACCTTTGAAGTGTAAGGAAAGCACTAAAATAGCGAGTTAGCATTTCCAAAAAAAAAAAAATTAGGGGGGGGGGGGAGGGACAAAAATAAATTTTAACAAATGTTCCCTTCCTTGTTTCTGAAGGCCACTGCTCAACTGATAACACCATCATGCCAACCAGATCTTGCAGCGGAATTTCTGTGGCGACATCTGCAGCGGGATCTTGATCTTCTAGGAAGAGCATTAGAACTCAGTGTTGATGATGCAGCTTTAACCGTGCATCTTGTCTTGCGTCATATGATCTTGCTCAATGGAGGGCAAACAGGTACAACCTGTTTTTCAGTGTAATATAACTATATAATAACGAGAAAATGAATACTGAAAAAGGAGCTAAAAAGCCATAGTACACTCGTAGACCCGGGGGATACTTACGTTCTTCATAGCGTTGATTCAAAACTAAGAAATGAAAAATAGCATATTCTCTGACAAAAAAAGAAAAGACAGGCCTATCATTTGCAGTTACCATGCAGCAGTACTTATATTCCATCCATATTGCAAATGGGCTTTTAGAAAGACTCAAGCCTTGGTTTTCTACGAAGGTACTGCGCTCATTTGAACCCACAATAAAGCTCCAACATATCTATTACTTTTCTTAGCTGATGTAACAGTATTAAATTTAGGAGTTGGAAAAACATCATTATTTAAGTTGTATTTATTATCACAATTTCCAAAAAAACCTCACTGATTAATTATTGCTTTACTATGTACATTGAAAACATCTGAGTAATATGTTATAGATGCATGTTTTCCAAAATTGACATACCAGAGCGAATGCCTAGTTCCTTTTCCAGCGCTTGACATGTATCAGTTTTTTTTTTTTACTGTAGTGTCTGTTGATTAACTCGGTAGAACAGATCACGGAGTTGTTTTTTGTTTCCTGAAGAAATTCATCAGGCTTGAGAAATCGATCAATTAATTTTCTGGTTCTTTTAAGATAGCCTAAGAGAAAGTAATTTAGCGTTGATAGTTTGACAGAACCAAAGTGATCCTATAGTTCCCTAACCAAGGGAATGGGGGATACAACAATTTGATACTGTGCACTTTGATGCATGTAATCACATTTAACATGCCGCGATATCAGACCGACAGTAGTTTGATTCTACTATGGTTTAGAGAAATTTGAATAAAGGTCGCTTTTTTTTTTTTTTTTTACAATTTCAACAGTTCGTCATCAACTTGCTATGACATTTTGTTATGTCAGTTTTCTATTTTAGGTCATAATTAATATTATTTTGTAGTTGCTTTAATCCAATGGTTCTTTTATTCTATTAGCTCTCATTGCTTTATTGCCACTAATTGTTCCTTTCTGGTTGTCATTCGACAGTATTTATCCATTTCTTTTAGTTAACGCTCACGACATGCGCCTTTCAACGAGAGAAAGTCGACGACAATGGGAAAGAGACTTCTCTTCTGTTGTTATTGCTCCTGTAGTTCGCGTAAGTGGTGACTGTTTAGATTTGTTAATTTAGGTTTACACTGTTACCATGTTGACAATCAGACGTAGTGTGATGCTTCTCTGTGATTTTAGCTCAAAAAGTCTAACGTTTCGACAACCGTTCCGTCTAGTGTCTTCATCTGGGGTGATCCCAAGCTATCGCAAGGGTATTTTATGTGCTCACCAATTTCCTAAAAAAGCAAATGGTTATAGTAATTAGCGTCGTTTTCTTCTAACAAGAAAAAACGCGTTTTGATACTCTTTTGAACATGTCCCAAACTGACGTTTGATGTGTCCGATGTGCTCATAATCACAGTCATTGCAGGGGCTCATTAGTTTCGACAAAAATGTGGCATAACGTCTGGAGACTGAGGTTTGTGGGAACTTTAACGTCGTGACAACTCAATACTCTATTGATAAGTTCCGTATCCTCTTGAATGTACGGAATGACGGCAAAACCAGCAACGGAGTTCTCGTTCCCCGGAATCGTTTGAGAAGGAGTGACTTTTTAAGCTACATTCTTAATTCTCCAAACCAAAGTAGCACCAAATTGAATGCAAGATAGCTATGTCTAATACATTGCTTTTCTTAATTTTGGCCTTTTGTAACCGCGTATGGTTTATATCCTTTTCAGCAACTTGACCAGAATCTACAGAAGGCTTTAAAACTACTTATGGAAGACGAGCGATTCGGTATGACACTTTTTTAGATATTATGCTTATAAATCTTTCCTCACCGTGACTCATGCATAGTAGGGAATTAAGAGTGTTTTGTTGGGTTCTGGGTTTTGAAAATGATGATGATGATGATGATGATGATGATGAACTTTATTTACGTGTCAACTGTATTTAGCACTGAGGCACCAGGGGAAAAAAAAAGAAAGGAACTTTATTTAAGTGTCTAGTCGTTCTAGCGCTGAAGCACTAATTGGGGACACTGTAAATTGAAATTAACAATTAACACAAATCAAGTCAAATGTTGGTTTTTGAGGAAAGAGGAAATCGGTGTACCCGGAGAAAACCTCTCGGTGCAGAGTAGAGAACCAACAAACTCAACCCACATATGACGCCGAGTCGCCGAATCTGGGAATCGAACCCGGGCCACATTGGTGGGAGGTGAGTGCTCTCACCACTGCGCCATCCCTGCACCCCACACCCCAAACCATACTCATCTAGAGTCCCGTCTATTTTTTTAAGGTTGTGCTTTTGCTATATTTCTCAAGAAAAAGAACATTTTTTGTTTCTTCATCACATGCGAGCCTCATTTGTAGCTTTCGTAAGGTTAGGAATGCTTGCTCGATGCTTGTTCTTCACGAGAATATAGTAAAGTTACATGCCTGTGTGTTGTACACGACCATAGTCTGTTGCACTTTTTCTGTGTTGACGTTCACGTCTACCTAACTTACTTTATATCGTTAACGTTTTTCTGTTCTATTTCCCATTTTGCTAACTAGGAAGTGATCCTCTAGTGCGGCAGCTTTATGAGTTTGAGGAACAAATCGAAGACCTCAGTCATGGTCTGAAGCCCATGACGCGGTCCCTTTGGAAGTATCGACGCCAGGTCACTATAGAACAGCTTGGAAACGCATTGCAGCAGGCAACAGAGTCCACTGATCACAGTCATAAAGTCCTAAGCGCCTTTCTCAAGCAGGTAATTTCAAGCCGGCAATAACTAAATGTGAGGATCACTTCCCTCTTTCAACTGACGATACAATAACTTAAATTGCATGGATACGTGAAAGGACCTCATCTTTTTACATCATTTAGAGCACAAAGTTACAGGCATTTCACAAGTTACAAAACACCTGACGCAAATCGAGTAATATATTATTTAAGCTGTATTGATTGTTTTGTTGTGTACATTCATTGTTATTTCAAGGACAACTGACTTCAACGTCAACCAACTTACGCCTGACACTTGAGCCAAAACATGTACAAATAATTGCAAGTGAAGAAAACGTTTTCCCCCCGTGCCAGCCAGAATTTTACGAAACATGTTTTTTTTCGCTATGGGGAAGATACCTCTGGCAACTTGGACCCATGAGTACACATGTAGCCAGAATCAACTGGAACCTTTCTCTTATCAATAAAAGGGATTCAACCCTGTGCAAAATTGTTCTTGCCTCAGTTGTTCAAAAGGTGGATAACGCTATCCACCGGATAAATCACTATCCAGCGGATAAATACTAGCACAACTAATTGAGTAATCCATTGGATAGTGATTTATCCAACGGATAGCACTATTCAGCCTTCGAACAACTGGGGCCAGACCTTTAACAAAAGATAACAATAACAATAACATTTATTACAACACTTCACATTAGGATTAAATAATACAAGTCCCACCCAAAAATAACGTAGCTTATCGAGTTGGTTGGGAGCAAAAATAAATCACATACCAATTTAAAGACATTACATTATATTCCGTTTAATTACAAATGACAAATGCAATTAAAGTAAAATTGCTGCAGACACAAGTACACAACTAATAATCGGGGAAAAGTAAACGAACAAAATTATCAGTAGCACAAAAATTATCACAAATAAGGTATGCAGGTAATAACGTCAGAAAAATGTAAGGTAAGACCATGAAAGAAGAAGGAATACAGATGCGATTACAACAACATTATTGTACAGAGAATGCAAAAGGAAAAGTGAAGAAGAAGACACATGGGGAGAGCAGTGAAATCTAAAATTTACCCATTTTCTTGACAATCAGTTCAGGTTCTAAATATTGGTCTTCTTTTTCCAAAATCTTAATGAGCATATTGTGTAACGTTTTTTGAAATTATTCTTGGTTAAATCTTTTAACACGCTTGGGACATGGTTATACAGCTTCGCTCCACACCTAGAGACTCTATCTCAAGTCTTGATTGCCTTTCAAACTTCGATGGCCATATCTACAGAAAAGGCTTTTTTTTTCATGTACTGAATCTTATTCTAACAAGTTAAGAAACGGCCGACTTAGAGTGGGGCTGAGAGGGGATATTTCGGCCCCCTTTTCAAGTTATGATGCACTCTAAAAGCGCGAAAAAAAGGCACAAAAGTTTCAACCGTGACATTCTGACGGTATTGTGTGTTTATGCTCTTACTTACCCTCATTCGTTTAATTAAGGAACACAAGCTGCGTTGTGTCCAATTTCTTCCCGACATAGTACGTCTTCAGCAGTTACTGATGGATAGATTTCACCGGAGAATGGACAGGACGGACGCGGAGAAGTTTACTATTCGGGAATTTCTTCAGAAACTTCAACGAGGTAATAAAAAGAGTGTTAAAAATCGCTGGTATCTTTTGTTGTCAGCATTGCACCTCACTGAGTTAACTTTGAAAGTGGTGGCTTCAAAGTTAGATGAAGTTACTCAAGATATTGAAGAATAAAGCAGTGGCCAGCCAACCCGTCTCTGGCAATGCAACCAACTGATTTGAGTAAGCGTATTCCACCACCAACATTTGTTCTTATATTAGAGACGACTTTGGACAATTTATTTTGTCTTTTATTCGTCATTTAATTCGTCCTGTATAAAGACTGCGAGAGACGCATTGTGCGTCTAGACGAAGTAAATTTAAAGGCGGCCATTTTGGGGTGAGGAGGCAGAGAAGTAGGCGAAATTCGGGTGTCTCACCCCAGAAACCTTTCTTTTCATTTCGATTTTACCTTGTCTCCACAAAACTCTCAGTTTGGACAGGAGCGTTTCGTTTACTCAATTAAAATTTATCTACGAGCTTATGAATGTTACTGATGAGTGTGACGAAAGCGAAGTAATTAACCCAAATTACTCAAGGGCGGTTTTTTAAAGAACATCCATTCAACTGAATAAATGAATTAATTTATTCCTTTGGTTGTCATTATGCAGGACCTGTGAAAGACGAGTTCAACGGATTAATTCAAAGGTTTAAACTTGCTTGGAATTCTTGTCGTTCATTTCTTGGTGAACAAGGTAAAATCACATATCTTTGAACCTCCACGCAGTTATGAACAGAAGAAAATCTTTCAGTCAAAGGTTCAAAAGAAACTTTTAGTGCTTGCCTACGCACATACATTGCCTGCGTATTTTCGAATTCCGTGAACAACGAAGTTAAGGGAGCTTTAGCACGTGCGTTTTTGAGACGCGGACGGCAACCGGAAGTGAGCTGTTTTCCCTTTGAAATTGTCTTCACACAACCACATTTACATTGCTAAGTATCTTTTTTCCATTAGAGATGTCTGGTATAAAAATCTGAGATGTACTATTGTCCTGGCACGTGAAATGTTCCCTTCAGGTTGCCGTCCGCGTCTCAAAAACGCGCGTGCTTAAGCTCCCTATTATCATATAACCCGTACGGCCCCGCGCGCGCTTTCATTGTAAAACTATTGGGAAAATGCCCGTACGAGAGCCGTACCCATTAGCGCGAGCAGGGCCGGAAAAAGCCGTACGGCCCTACTAGGAACACGTACTGCTCCGTGGGATGCGATTTTAGAGGATTTCGTCGCTTTTACACATCCAAGTTACTTACAGCCCGAAAAGCAAATGCAAACAACATATTTTATAAATTTTCTGCGCAAATTTCTGTTTCTTATTTTGTCCAAACTTCATATTTTGAGAGCTCATGAATAGTGTAAAGAGCCCATTTGATAAAATGCTTATGGACTGAGTTTAGGTCGGGCCGGACAGGATATAGCCATAGCCTGCTTGCAGGCGGTAATATTTCGGCCGCCATATTGGATGGGTTGAAGCTAAGTCCGAAGATCTGGGACAAGGCAGGAAAACACCGCCTGCCTGAAAACCCATAACTTCTCAGGACAAAAGTCAAATCCCCTCCACCAGCAGACAGAGTTTCTAATTGGTCGAGTAGGTATCAAGAGAACAATGAGGTATTATTTGATGGTCAGAGTTGGTCACGCAAGAGATATTACCACAGAAAATCATGGGAGATGTGTAGCGAGCAATAAGTAGAGCGTTATCTCTTCTAACTTCGAGAGTAAAAACGGTTATTTTAAAGCCAGAACAGGAAACCGCTGTGATAAGTCTGCTAACGGATGAAGATGTTCTATCAGTTTTTCCTACAGGTTTCGGAAGAAGCATGATTTTCAACGTGTTTGCTCTGTCAGCGAAAAAGCTGAACAGACCAGTTTGTGTTTTGGTCATTTGCCTTCTCAAGAGCATTATGTTGGACCAAGTTTACACTCGGCAGCCGAACATTGACCCCTGAGATTTTACCAAGGATTATTTTGAGTGTCCCTGAAAGGACACGTTTTCTCGCTAAATATTTTGAGCAAGAGCCAATGCAATGTAGTGTATTATATTTCGGAACAAACATACAAACAGGGACATTTAGACCGTTGGGATCAATTGTCCTGCCTTTTGAAATTAAAAAAGCTCCCTTGGCCTTACGTATTGAGCTGGAAGATGTTTTTTCGATAGGAATTAATTGCCTACCTGATCCAACGTACCCCGACAATTTGTACACTGTCGCTTGAACTCTGTTTTTTCGCTGCCCGAAGATGGCCTCGCGGATTTTTTAAACTTCTCGTATTAAACAAGAAATCGGAATGGGCAAAACCTACACTTACCGTTTGCTGCAGTCACTGCCATTTTTCTTACAATTTTTATGGCTATTTTAGGTGTAAGTAGACACTCCAGAGCAAGTCTCTTACTTTTTTGGTAGATATAGATATATAGATAGATAGGTAGATAGATAGATAGATAGATAGATAGATAGATAACCTTTATTTACCCTCGGCAGTGTTATAGCACAAGTGCTAGTGGGGCCGAGCAAACAACTGAAACAAATATTTCAAATTGAACATAGCATTGTTAAGAATCCCAACTGGCAGGAGGCAAACCAGTTGGCTATTTAGAAGCGTAGCCGAGGATTTTAATTCGGGGCTACCGAGAAACAAATCCAGATAGTGGTCAGAGCGGGACTCGAACCCGGGACCGCTGGGTTGCGAGTTCGACACGCTGACCACTGGACCACACTGCCTCCTGGTTACGGTCTCTTCCTTTATTGGTGACTTATTGTGGCGTGAAATGTAACAGGAAGCTCAACAGAAAGTGGGCAGCTACCGAGAAAAGTCTGGGTCTCGGGCAGGCAGTTTTTCTTGCCCTCTCTTTCCCACCCCCACCCCGTCGTTTTGTCACCCGGCCCAGGCCTATCCCATGCGGTGCCAACAAGCTGGCTAGACAGGATGATATTTGGCCCTCGGTCTTGGCGTGCGCTCGGTCCGTACGCCATGACTCAGGCCAAATATTTTCCCGTCTGGCCCTCCCACTCAGTTAATAAGTACATATTATTAGTGACAAAAGAAACAATAGCTTCTTTTCTAACTGTGGCTAAAAACAATCTGGTCATTTGAAAATGTTGTATTTGAAAACAAGTTGTTTTTCTCATGGCTCAGAAGCTCAAAGGTAGTATAGGTTAACTTGTCCAGTCTTGTAATTTTTCTAGGTCGTCTCCGCGTGCCGGAAGATTTATGCAATATCACAATGGACAACGACTGTTCTATCGCTATGCTACTTCCCAGTACTAAAGGAATGAGTGTGTGCTCTATGGCACTTCTGTTTTTCTTGGTAAATACAAATGACGAGTTCTTGGGAATCTACCGCAGTGCAACCAATCAAGAAAGGTATTATTCGATTTCCATATTTGGTTGAGCTTTTGGCCTTTATGCTTGTTTTCCGTGGTCGAATTTCGTAAAACAATTTTCAGGGACAAGTGAACTCATTTTGCTGATGCTGATTTATTATACCACAAATTAGATGCCAACAACTAATTTTAACGTTTGCGTAAAATATATTAGGATGGCAGAATTCCAACACCCAGAAAAGGCGGTCTCTCTCATTTGCGCATCACTTAGTATGGTACTAAATTTAGAGGACAGGTCCCGCCTGTTGACCGCGCAACGCTACTAAAGAAACCACATGCGGAATCACTCGTGCCCAATGCAAAAATCATGCATGGATCGAGCACGGAACGCAATGCCGCCATGTTTTTTCCCGCAATAAACCTAACAGTAAACTTTCTAAAAATAGAAAATACAGTAAACTGATGGTCCGCGTTCTATCGCAGATCGAGATTTCCGCGGTTGTTGAACTTCCGTTGTCGATCATTAAAACAATATCAGGATTGGTTCACAGCAACAATGGACACAAAATAAAGCTGCATTAAAGCAATGGACTCTAGCTAACCGTTAAAATAATAGAGCTTTGTTAGACTCCTATGGAATGACACAGGGCTAGAAAGAGCTTAGTGGTACCCAGGGTATTTGGTACCGTGGTACCACCGTACCGTGGTACCGTGGTACCGTGGTATTTTGCGTTGTTTGTTTTTTTACTGAAGAATTATCTTCCAACTTTTCCTAGTTTCAAATCTAGCTTTCTTTTTGCTTTTTAAGGAAATGAAAGAAATTTATTGCCCAGAGGAAACAAATGGATTTATGTTGAGTGTCACATGCTTAGTTAGTTATTTCCCATATTGCAGTTTGGGCATTTCTGTCATCCGCCGGGATTTTCTCTAGATCATTCAACATTTGTGCGAGCTAGGCGGAAGCTGATTCAACAGAGTCAAATCAATTTTCCCTCCCCACCCTCCCTATTTTTACTTTCTTGTGTATGGCGGGTGTCCCCTCACCTTTGCTTTGGATCATGTCTTCTATATTTCGGTATTTCCTAGGTTACCATGATGCTCATTTTCAATAAACGGCCTTGCCCATCAGGACTTGGCCAAAATATCGCAAACAAATGTGGTATTATTTGTGTCCCAGCAAACGGCGCGCGCCCAGAGCAATGCCTTGCCAAGAATACCAGTCAGACTGTATGGAGCATAAGGCATAAATAAAGTTTAACCAACGTTCTCTAATCATCAGGTCCGAGTTTCTTGGAGCTCCGTTTGTGTTCAACCAAAAGCTTGAGTGGTTATTTGGTCTTAACCGAGGATTATAGCGCTAACCTGGTTCGAGCCACTTGGTTCAGTTAAATGAATGGGTATTGATAACATTCTGCTCCGGAGAAAACCTTCCAATAGACTTGCATCCCATTCATCGCGGAGGAAGTAGCGATAATGTCAGCTGCTCTACGCCTCGGGAAAATAGTACAAGTTCCATTTGTGAGCAGGGTCACTTGGAATTGTTAAACCTTTAACCTCATATTCTTCTAAAAGCTGAACGTCTTTCATGTTACTGTATTTTCAGTCCTCTGGAGCGTATTCCCATGACGGATGTAACATTGTCGCAGCTGATAGCCTACGACCCTGAGAGAGACCTGCTGCCATTAATCCTGGCCCATTGTAACTACTCTCTGGAGGTGGGAGGGGAGACTTTTGTTCAGTATGATTGGACTGCTTTGGAGAGACAGTTAACTGACAGATTTTTAAAGGGAAGACCTTTTGTTGATTTTAAGGTACAGTACTGATAGCTGATACTTTAGTAATGTCAACATGGTTAGTGAAGATTGAACCCTACGCTGCTCATGAACTCCGTAAATTGTGTGACATTCATGAACCAATGCACCAAAATCAGAATCCGCATTTTTGAATCGTTTAAATTCTCAAAATGTCATTAAAACAAAACTTCACACTCAAACAAATGCTTTAGATATTGAGCGCATGAGATCATATTTAAATGTTACTTTGCGTCTATAAATAATTTATTATCATAACTAGTAGTAGTAGTAGTAGTAGTAGCA
>NC_090884.1:64139466-64149466 GCF_036669925.1 Montipora capricornis
ATTCGAGGTCTTGAGGCCGCCACGCTTTATTCTACTCAAATTTTGAACAGTGCATCGAGAACATACGAAGCATCGCCATCAGATCAACACTGGCTTAACTTTTTACGACGGTTTTTTGTGCGATATGAAAATTGATGGTGGGTTATAAAATAAATAAACCCGTCTCTGGCTGCTATGTCCTTGGCTGTGGAAATTGTCCTCAAAATTTCATATATGCTCTCGAAGCTTCGCTTCTCGGCCAAATATTCACTTTTCGGATCTCTCAGCCGCGGACATTATCAGCCGACATACCAGCCGCCCGAAGGGGTTTATTTATTAAATATCATATATCATATCTGATGTGATATATATGATATACCAAACCATACCATACCATACCATACCATACCTTGCCATATCATATCATATATCGTGTCGTATCGTATCATATCATACATCATATCATAGAAACAGTTTAAATTACAAATGGCTTTATTCGTACTGCCCTTGTTTTTCTCCTGAAAATTAGTTAAACGAATGCGGCTTCCTAGTCGATGATTACCATTACGTATTTTATTTTATTAATGCCAGTCCAGGAGCTTGTCTTTGCAGTAAGTTGTATGAGTAATACTAAGTTACTCATTTTGTAGGCAGAGCAGCATTGTAACTTGTCCCACATATTGGCGATGTGGCGGCTCATGGCTCTTGAGAAAGCAAAGATAAAATCAAGAAACAACCAGGTACGATTTAATTCTTCCAGCCAACTACCAATAATTCATACGAAAGCAAGTGCATTCAGGTTTATGGGAGTATGAATGCATGAAAAAAAACGCAGTGATATTGTCAGAAGAAATTAGAAAAAGTGCTAGATACAAATGATACATCCTCCAATTTTTAGTGGGCAGACCATTCTTATTTCTACATAGTAGCTCTTCATCTGTAAACTGACTGCAAGAGGAAGGTAAAGCCAAAGAAATGATTTTATAATACTGTGCAAATGTAAATTATAAACCAAGATACACGTTACAAATACTTCTAAAAGACAAAATGATGCTTCTGCACCTGCACGCTTTTTAGAAGGAGCTTCCTTTCTCATACTTCTCAGATTTAAGGAACAAAAAAAAATTGAACATTAGAGGTGTCGAATGCAGACTGCAGAAGATGCAGCATTTGCTCGCCATCTTAACTTTTGAAGCAGGCAGGCGAAAGTGGCGGCTAGGTGAGCTGTCCACCACTGGCCCGCTAGGGAAGACTGCATTGTAACATAGAAAGCAAGAACAGAATTAGCCCTACATACATATAATGTTAGCGATCTGATATTTGTTTAAATCAGACAACTAGAAACGTCTAGGCATGCCAACATTTTGTAGAGGGCATCTGTACTCAGATACTTGTCTTTCCAGTGAGTACTTTCTGTGCATCACAATTACCCTTCAAGGGAACTTCAATTATTTTTGTGGCTGTAATAATTTTTTTTGTTGCTATGAGAAAGATAGTGCATAAACTGCTGTTATCTTTAAAAGAGGCCAGGAAAACAGTCGATTGGCACGAATGTTACAGCTCTTTTTATACACCTTTCAGGAGCCTTTTGAGGAAATGTCGGACGTTTTCAAGGTAAAATTGAGCTCCAGCGTTGCGGGACATCTTAATCGTGTTCTTCGCAAGATAGATATGGAGCACTTTTTGCCGCAGCTGCTGGAAATGATTCTGCTGAAAGTAAAACATGCTGACGAAAATGTTGCTGACATGAGGTGAGACTCCGCCTTTTCCCGCCCTCCAGTGGAAATGTTCTAAACGTTGGCAGAGGAGACATTAGCGACCTTCCCTTCAGTTTTGTTTTAAAAAGAGTTCAAGTGCGCTCCCATAGCCCCAACCCCCTGTTTTAGCTGGGCCTCCCCCAGCCCTCATGGGATTTTTTAGACGATCACAGTCAAGACATTCCCAATCTTCATTTTAAAAATGATTCTAAGTATGAGTGATGACTTACTTTATTTGTTACATGAACCAAAATTACTTTGTTAGAACCTAAGACTTTGTTTTGAGCTCCTGAAGGTAACTTTTAAATGAAAATTATTTATGTGGAGCCTCCTACTGTGTTGCTTGCCCCATCCTTGCGCCAGACAAAAAATACCCCGTCTCTTTTTACTTGCACGAAACGCTAACTTCCCAGAGAATTAATCCCTTACAACGTTATTCAATGCGTTTGTTTCCTGTAGCTTCCGAGAATATTTGGAACTGTACCTGGCAGACAAAGACTTGGACGAAATCCCAGGAATGAAGAATATCCCAGAAAATGTTCACATGAAGCACTTACAAGCCGTTTGGAGCTCTGCTGTCCAACTATGCAATGACTTTCGCGGCGGAAGCCAGCACCTTCTCGCTTGAGAGGCATTTTAGAGATTCAGCTCTGAAACCAGTTGTTGTAGAAAAATCCAGAAACCACTTTAATAATATTTATGCTTCGCATATTGTACGGTGAATTGACCTTGTTTGTTTAGTATTAGTCCAAACAATAATCATATCGGGCACGTGGCAAGCGAACTTACTTGGTTTAGTCTTTGACAGCATCTTAGTACTTATAAATGTTTTTTGCAAAGCACGAGGACTAGGCTAACATTTAGATTAAACGGGTTAATGTTGTAAAGCAAATACCGGCTATGGTCAAGTAGGCTAAACGTTCTGAATAAGTTTGTTTTACTGCTCCTGTTTAAAAAACGCAATCCTCTTATTATAGCATATAATCTTAAAAGACTCAAGTGGGATAAACGTAGTACAACATTCTCATAACAGCTGATCTTTTTTTTCCCGTAAATCGTATGCGTACTCTTTTTGACGCATTTGGAAACAAGCCTGGAATGTACTATCTATTCGTTGAGCAATATTAAATAAGCACAAGCATTGCCAATGATGTTGTCTTGTGTCCATACCTAGAACCTTAGAGTCTACATTCACTTCGACTAGTTGTAGACCTGTTTAATTAATTACAAAGATACCTTTTTGTATGTATGTATGTATGTATGTATGAATTTTTAGTTTTCTTACCCTGTCAAACCTTCGTTTGAAGATGAGCTTCCGGCTCGAGTGACTGCGAGCCCAAGTAAGGCACTGTCACCAGCTCCGACGATAATTGACGCGAACTCTAGAAGTTAAGGCAGCGTGTAGCCGCATCCACACCAGGCCTCCAGTGACAATCAACAAGATTGCCATTACCCAGAAAAACTCGGAACCTTGATCTTTTCTGTAGTTATTTGTATAGGAACAGGCCTAACCAAAGCATTCAGCCAGCCACCTAGCTGAAAGCCCTCAAATTCTTCCATGTTCAATTACATCCCGTACCCTACTCAATTTATTGCACACATTGAAAACGGCACGTGGAACAGCATCAGTGGACGAGATGACGGACGTATCATCTGAATACAGCGATAGTGCGGGAAGAATGGAAGGGTCATTAGGCAAGTAAACACCATTGATATCAGGGTGGGACCGGAAGTTAACAGCAAGACCATCGATGGAAATAACACACTGCAATGGTCCGACAAGGTGCAAAAAAGAAACTGATATAGCGAACGACCAGGACAGTACTCCGAATATCGTAGGAAAACTTGGACCAAAGAAACAAACGATCGACTAAAGCCAATGCGCTTAAGTGTTTTGAAAAGACATTCCCAGTCCACACGATCAAAGGCTCAGTATTAAACCAACCTTTAACCTCAAACGTTTGACCAGAATGACTTAACATGACGGAGAACTTAGAAAAGCCTTCCAATCAAAGCCCAAGCAGGGATATTATAATCGCGGTTCTGAAGGCTGACAGGTCTCCAGTTCTTATGCAGGAGCTTTTCTTCCCTCTTAAAGATCAAAGCAATAAGCACCTCACGCGACGAAGAAGCAGAGGTCCCGCAGATGATTTAAACGCGCCGAAAACTTCAACTAAATCAGTAACCGAGAAATCCTAAAAATTCCGATTAATAATCAGCGTGGACACTGTCCGAGACGGGTCTCTTCAACGTTTAACAGACCTTCACACAAGGTTTTTTTTAATTCTAACGCATGGAAATACAAATAATTTGTGGTGTCGTTTTCTGAGGCTCATATGTTGTTGGTATCTGTACTATTAAAGTCGTTCTTTGGTTCCGTAACTGTGTCGGGCCAGTTATTTCGGTGTCCAGGACTCCTTGTGATGTTGTTGAGGTTCTTGAGGTTGTCTAGCAGTTTCCGGAAGTTTCTGTTGTGTAAACGGCTCGAGGTATTGTATGCCAAGTGTCTTTGGAAGCGAAGTTAATCTCTGTTAACATGGATGTGGGGTAACCTGGGTAGGTGGGGTGGAAAAAAAGCTCGCGTTTACATGCAGTCTTACCATCTTGGAGTTCTCGATGCTACTGCGTGGTCGCTAAGTACGTAAACAAGGTGAACGACACATTTTGGCGGTTAATGCTCCTCTGCTATCGCTAGCTGCTCTGCCCCAACTCCTCCGCCACTAGCCGACCCCGGTTTGGCGGGTTACCCCACCTGCGAGCGTTTACATGGCAAAACGCGACCCTGGCTGGGCGGGTTACCTGGTCTGGCAGACTGAGCAACTTGCTGAAAAAAATAAGAGTTTATATGGACAGGTGGGTTACCCCACCTCCATGTAAATAGCCCCTCTTGTGCTACGTCCGATCTCTAACATTTCCCGAAAAGAGGGCATACAAGAACGTGTCGCCCACAGTTAACACCCTCGGACGTCCTCTTACCCACAACACTACAGAGTGTATATGCACTAGAAACAACTGGCCCATCTCCAGCCCCAAATTTTGCTTACTAAGAAACCGAGTCTACCAATGCAGGAATTGGAATCAACACTACATCGGGAGCACCACACGTTTTACCCACGATCGTGTCTGAGAACACCTCCGTAATAAAGCACACCTCCAAATGTTAAAGCACAAACTAAAAAGTCATTGAAATCAGAAACAAATCAACACTATTGCACTGTAGAACGACCCCGTCAATCTGCGCCTATTCGAAGCATTTTACAAAAGAAAAAATAAACCTTACTTCACTTCTCCAGATGAATGCAGCAAATTCGCGGATCTTGCTCTCAAGACTATTGTCACATATGTCTGGAGAGAACCAGTGACACCAGCTTTTTAGATACGTTTTTGATTCTTTTTATTCACATTCGTATCCATAAAAATACCTCATTAGTTTCACAATTCTACATACTTCCCGTAAGCTTTGCACACATTTTTACGTTACATAGATTCGTGTGTAAGTTTGAAACACAGAATGTTTTCCTCAATCCCTCAATCCCTTATGATGCCCGGTGGGTGACCAGAAATCAATGTGCTTCACCCTCGTTAAATAAAGTTCTATATTATTATTATTATTATTATTATTATTATGACACTTTGAAACTTTTGAATGTCAATACCTACCTAAAAGCTACCTGGGGCGTTAATCGTAACCCAGGAGCTCCTTAAAAACACCATGTTCAAGTCCTATTTACAAATATCTTTCTAAAAGTATTATCCACTTAAATCTATTAAACTATATGAAAATATAAAATAAGTGACTGCTAAAATTTAAAAAAAAAAAAGAATAATAATACATTTTTTTTTTGACAATAATATCCTTTGCTGAAATGAAATTCGTGTTAGATTGCTCGTAAAGTTTATGTGATTACTTTAAAAGTGCGGGCAATATTAAGAGAGCTTGATAAGACCGATTTCTGCATCTTTAGCAGGACTCCTTTAGTTCTCACTCTTGACCCGAGTAAATTCCTCATTCCCTCCTCCATGTCTGTGGACCATCCACCTAGCACGTCAATAATGATGTTGTATTGTTGCACATCGTACCCAGGGTACTGTCGCTTTATCTCCCATCTTAGGGGGGCATACTTGGCTGTCTTCTCCTCTTCCTTACTTGTTCGGTTATCAATCCATGGACAGCTCATCTCTAGTGCTATCACCTTCTCCTGTTGGTGGTCGATAAAACGGGCATCGATTCTGTTTGCTCTCACCTCGGTGTGCTCAGCATAGAGCGGGACATCCCAGTAGGCTTGAAACTGGTCGTTTTCATATACCGGTTTGGGTTTTACTTGGGAGAACCATGGTGGGACTTTGTCAATAAGGTTTGCGTCCTTCAGGATCTCGAAGAACAGGATCTTCAAGGCGTTATTGTGCCTTTCCAAGTACTTGTTCTGGGCCAAGGTGGGACATCCAGCTAGAATATGCTGAACTGTTTCTGCTGATCTACTGCATAGCCTACATGCCACTTCAGTAGCTGGTCGGGTTCGCACCTTGTGACTGTAATATATTCGTGTTGGCAATAGTTGCTCGTAGAGCTCGATCACTCCTGCAACGGTGTTAGACGGACACAACGTCCAGTCCTTAAGCCAAGCAAAGCAGCCTGCTTTACTCAGACTTTTATCCTCCCACCTACTTATGTGTAGCTTTCCTTGCCACCTCTCTTCCTTCACAGCCTGCGTATTATGCTTTTCTACAGTTTCCTTCAAAGCAACTTTGGTCTTCTTGTCTGTGATTGTTACTCCCCCCTGGGTGTGCAGGGTGACGAGTGCTCAAGGTCCAGGCCAAGACCGAGCTCTGCTGCATACTTCATGCTATCCTTTAAAAATGAATGGTGTCCCACCTCACCTGCTCTTTCTTCAAACTTTCTCACAACTGCAATGGTCGGGTCCAGGTTCTTGTAGACTTTCAGAGCAGCCTTTATCTTGACGAGTTTGTATTCTTGCTCGACTGATTTCAGCCCGCGCCCCCCTTTTTGCCTCGGGAGGTAAAGAAATGCTGTCGAGCCTAGGGGGTGTTTGCCGCCGCTCTCAACGAGGATTTTTCGAACTTCTCTGTCGATTTGCCTAAGCTCTGCTATTGGCCAGTTCTGGGTCCACATTAGATACCCCAGTATGGGAAGGGCAAATTGGTTCGATGCAGCTACGCGGTTGTGATCTGACAGTGGACTTGACCAGATGACTGACATGCGTTGTAGGTATTCTTTGGCTGCAACATTCAGAGCTAACTTGTCATCTTGTTTTAGATTCTCTAATGTTCCCAGGAACTTGTAATAAGTTCCTTCCTTTGGATTTGTCAGTACTGCTCCGTCATCCAACTGCACTCCGGTTTCATCCTTCACCTGTACGCCTCTCCTTACATGGACGGTCGCGCATTTCTTTGGGTTCCATTCTAAGCCTATATCTTGCATCGCACTCTTGGTTGACTTCAGCACCTTGTTGAGTTTGATCTCTGACGCTGCAAACGCCTTAAGGTCGTCGATATACAGAAAATCCGTGATCTTTGTGCTTAAGGGTTTGGACAACTTGTACCCCTCCGAAGCTCGTAGTTTCCAAGCCACAGGATTCATACACAGGGTGAACAACCTGGGGCACAATGCATCTCCCTGAGGGAGGCCGCGTCTGAATTGTATCACTTCAGACTTCTCTATCCCCTGCTTCGTCTTTGCGACGACTTTTGTGTTCCAGCTGTTGCACAGGCTCTCGATATTGCGGCATAGCCAGGTTGGAAATCTGTGTAGAATCATCATCTCAGCAAGCCATTCATGGTCAACTGAGTCAAAAGCTTTCTTGACATCAATCCAGGCCATGCTCAAGTTGCGTTTCCCTCTGTGACAGTCTTGTGTGACCATTCTATCAATGAGCAGGTTATCAACAATGCCACTGCATCCTGATTTGGCGCCTTTCTGTTCTCCCTCCATTAGGCCATATTCATTTAGATGACAATCCATTGGTCCTAGTAAGCATGATGTGAACCACTTATACATAGTGTTCAAGCAGGTAATTGGTCTTTGGTTGCTACTTGAAAATTCTCCTGGCTTAGGGATCAACGTCGTTTTTCCCTCGGCAAACCACATGGGGTATTCAGAAGGACTCTGGCCGATGGATTTGGTAATAAATTCGGTTTATTATTATTATTATTATTATGCAGTATGTAGTACGTAAGTATGCTTACAAATATAAGTAGGAAAAGGCACTATTGTGTAGCAATCCCTACTGTTAAACCTATTTACAAACCAATTGGTAATAACTAACGAACCAACATTTGAGAAAGGAACAAGAGATTATATTCCTTAATAACTCGTCGAAACCTTGAATGACCTTGCTATGTTTAGGGTGTACGATAAAACTGCCTTCTGCATATTAAACAAAACCTGGTTCCCTCTATCCAAACCTAAAAACTTCCTAACTTTCTCCGCCGTCTCCATAGAGTAGCCTCCTAGTACATCAACTATCACATTAAACTGTGTGATAGTGTGGCCGGGGAACTGTTGGCGCATCTCCCATCTCAACGGCGCATACTTGTCAGTTTTCTCCTGTTCCTTCTGTTCTCTGTTGGAAACCCAAGGGCAGCTCAACTCAATAACGATCACCTTCTTCTCCTTTCTGTCCACAATTCTCGCATCAATTCTGTTAGCCCTGACTTCCGTATTTTCAGCAAATACTGGGACATCCCAGTACGCGCACGCTCGGTCATTCTTGTACTCGGGTTTAGGTGAGACTGGAGAGTGCCAAGGGGGGATACACTGGATAAGATCTAAGTCTTTCAGGAACTCGAAGAAAAGGATTTTCAAGCCTGCATTGTGTCTCTGCATGTACTTAGTCTGTGCCAAGACACCACATCCGCTAATCACGTGGGCCATAGATTCAGGCCCTTTTCCACACATACGACACGTGGTATCCGAGGTGGTCAGCGTCTTCGTCTTGCTCTGGTGGTACAGCTTAGTGGGGAGTAATTGCTGGTATAACTCATAGATTCCAGCAACAGTATGCACAGGTGCAGACTTCCACTTACTAAGCCAAGTGAAGCAGTCAATAACTTTGTTATCATCCCATCTTTCTCCGAACAGCTTTCCTTGCCACCTCTGCTCTCTTACTTCCCTCATGCTTCTCTCTTCTTCTCTCGCTCGTAATGTTCTCCCTACCCCTTTAACATGTGATTCCTCACCTGAGTCAGTTTGCAACGCTTTGGGATCTGGGTATGCAAGGTCCAGAGTAATGTCCATTTCCAAAGCAAATTTCTTGGCATCCTTTACGAGTGATCTTCTTCCTGCTCGTTCGCACTTCTCTTCAAACTCGCGCACTAAACTCATCGTTCGATCTTCGTTTGCGTACAGCTTCATTGTGGTCTTGACTTTGGTCTGCTTATACAGGCTCTCAAATGACTTCAGTCCCCGGCCTCCACACTTCCTTGGTAGGTATAGCAACTCGGTTGAACCGAGTGGATGGTAGCCTCCATTCTCTTTGATGATCTTGCGAGCTTCGCGATCGAGTTGTTGTAGATCTGCGAGCGGCCATGTTAGTGTCCACATAGGGTAGGTGACAACTGGTAGTGCGTATTGATTAGATGCTAAGACTTTGTGGAAGTCCGATAGGGGGCTCGACCATATAATTGACAGTCTCTGCAAGCAAACCTTTGAAGCTCCCCACAGAACAGAGCTGTCCTCTTGCTTAGAATTTTCTAAAACTCCCAAAAACTTGTAAGTTTCTCCCTTCTTCAGATTTTCTATGACCTGCCTTTCTCCGATGGCAGTGCCTCCCAAACTGCTGTCCAATGAACCTCTCCTTACATGAGCTGTAGAACACTTCTTCTCGTTCCACTCCAAACCGACATCTGCCATGGCTTCTTTAACTGTCTTCATTACTCTCTCAAGTTTATTATTATTATTATTATTATTATTATTATTATTATTATTATTATTATTATTATTATTATCATCATTATTGCAGATCGGCAAAAGCTTGGTCTTAGCTTTGCACTACTTTTAACAGTAGCGCTAGGCCTAAATTCAATGTTTAAAGTTCTTTTTAAATGTTACTGAAGGACAACATGCAAAGATCGCACATTGTGTGTTTTGCGGAAGAACCAAAACAGCGCATTATGAAAGTGATATTGTGTGTTTCTTATATCTATCCTGTATGGGTTTATCAAGAACTCATGAAGTGAAGTGAGGTGAAGCTATTACTCTCTCCCCTAGGGGCTTTTCAGGACTAATTTACAATGCTTTACGGGGA
>NC_090884.1:64156966-64171966 GCF_036669925.1 Montipora capricornis
CAATACACAAAGAATCTTAAGCCGTGTTCACACTCAACGTTGATTATGATCAACTGAAATATAATTCAGGTTATTATACTCCGTTTAATTTTATTGAATTATGATTCTGTTCATATCTCCGAAAATTCAAATGCAATAGGCAGGCTAACCTCGCAGTGTGAGACAAAATGGCGCCGTATCGCGTGGCTGCCACGATTATCATCACCATCATGTGATTGAGGCGGGAAGAGAACCAAGGATAGCTTCCGAGAATAGAAGAACACAAATCCAATCCTTTGCTCCATAAAGCGATTAGAAGTTTCATCTGTTCATACCACCACGTGCTCGCCATTCTGTTCAATTAGGCATTGTAATTTCTTCAAACAACCCCTTTGAGGTTGTTTGAAGTAATTATAATCCAGTTATAATCAGGAACTGCAATTAGTTGATCTGAACCCATTTCATATTTAATTCGATTATAATTCGATCAAAATCGAACCGTTGTTGTTGCGATCTGGTCTCACACGAAATAGAAAAGTCGCTCTTTAAAGTTATATCATTGTCATTTTTGTTTGATAGGTACTTCAAGACTTTCCAAATGCAGGCGCAAATATTCCTTTTGAGTACTTGTTTGATTTCATTCCACCGATTCAGCCAAGAGCCTTTTCCATTGCTTCTTTGCTTGTGGTAAGTGCACTGAAGCAGACACAAAATAAAATTAATGATCTTTACGACTGGTTCACCTGCGTCCAAGAATTATGTACGAAAAGGATTTTTGGGCCTAACCCCTTATAATTCAGGGTAAATCGGAGTTCTAGAAACAAAAACGGCGTGCCCGTGATAAACAAGCATTTACCTTTGGCTATAAACAATAATCTAATTTCCAGAACAAAATCTGGCTTATTCTGAGCTGACAAATTAATGTGACAAGTTTGGAATTTTCTCTTTCAAAACTTTTAACCGCGAGCGTTGTATCTTTAATGCTCACCCAGATGAAGTCCATCTTCTTGTAGCTGTTGTTAACTACAAAACTAAACTGGTTAAATGTAGAAGGGGCCTCTGCTCTACGTGGCTAGCTTCTTTGGATTCATCAAAGACGGACTTACGCATTCCTGTATGGGTAAAGAAGGGAACAATATCGTTCCCAAAGGCTTTGGATGTACCAACTCTCATGATTGGACCAGGTATATTACACAGTCAGAGCAGAGCTGGTAATGTGGGACTTTTTAGGAGTGATTATATCACCAACCACACACTTTCTCCTATTGTTAATGTGTCCAGAGTTTTGAAGCAAGCAACCCTGTCGGTGTACGTTGGATGAGTGGCTTGATCTGATCGGCGTAATTACAAGTTGATGACTACCACAAGAAACTAACTTGACGTCATAGTCTCAACGGGCCGGAACTGCCTCTGTTTTTTTTGCGGAAAGGTAGTCTAAAAAAAGATCGATCTGTAAAAGTGTTAAGTATGGGAGTTGTTCGCTCTTAGTCATTGGCTTCTGTTCTGATTTAAACAAGATGGATGTTAAGTTGATAAGCTCGCGGTTCTATAAGCCTTCATGCGTTAACTATAATAACCCTCATTTTTATTTGTTTTATGTGTATTTTCTTTTGTGTTACATATATCAAATTTAGATGTACATAGAGAGTTGTTGTTGTTAATTTCTTTATTCTCTTCTTCTACTTCTACCACGTCTATTTTACAAATCAGTCCCCCTCTTTTTCAGGCACTGGCTGTGCTCCATTCCGTGGTTTTATCGAAGAGAGGGTGTCCCAGACAGCTGGAGGTACTTAGCCGTCAGTTTATTCAAAGGTATTTTTTAACACTCTCATTAGAAAGATTGCCACGTTTGCGGCAAACGTAACTAAAATTTGGCTTTAGTAAAAAATAAATTGCACTCGCAAATTTGTTGGTCTTTGGAAAAAGCTACTCTTGCTTATTTTTTTCAAATTGCAGTCGAAATCGTTGGATCCTATACATACAAAAAAAAATACATACTTAATTGACCGCTCCCCATAGGGGCTTTTCAGGGCCAATGAAACAATCAACGAAACAACAGAACGCAACAACAACAACTGTTAAGAATCCCAACTGGCCGGAGGCAAACCCGTTGGCTATTTACAAGTGCAGGTGGAAGCACCAGGGACTACCAGGAACAAATTCAGCGAGTGGTCAGACCCGGGATCTCCTGATCTCAAGACAAGCGCCCTAACCACTGGGCCACACTGCCTCCTCTCCTATACATATCAGATATGTTCAGAAATGCCCCTAGTTAGATGCACGCGGAATTTAATAGGGAATCAGATGGCTTAGCGCTCATCAACCGCGCCTCCTACCTCTGCGACCCGGGTTCAACCCTGGCCTGGCGGTCGTATGTGGTCTTAGTTTCAGTCGATCTCAACCTGACTCTGAGGGTTTTTTTCTGGGTACTCCGGTTTTCCTCCCTCACTCATAAAAATCGACTCTCAGTCAATAGGCCACGTTCGATATATCAATTTTCTGTTCTAATAAGGAAAAAAAGACGTTGGTAGACTCGTCGATGCCACTAAGAACGAAAAAATAGAAAGGTGCTATAGAAGTATTTAATCATCTTCATTCATTATAGTTTTACGTGAAAAAAAAATTTGATTTACTTCTGATTTTTCTTCTTATTATCATATTCGAATTTATTATGCATTCAATTTCATAGAGGCTGAACTCGGCATGACAATTTAATTTTCGCTGGAAACAAGGGATGAAGCCAACCTCCTTCCCAGGGTCTCTCTTCTATGTCTCCTTGGTCGGCAACGACAAAGGAGGCAGAGAAGAGAGAACCTGGGAACAAGGTTGAGATGAAGTCACTACAGCGTGTTCTTCCCAGTTATAAACAGGGTGAAGATGATATTGCAATATCTACGAGCAAGCACAGGAAAGACAACAAGTTGGACTTCGCCTGCAAGACTCAGTGTCTGGTAGACCCTGGTAGTGAATGATGTAACGGAAGAAAATTGCAAAAAGGGAAAATATTCCATAAACAATCACTTACTTTGCAAAATAGTAAAGAACATCAAGATGGGAAACGTTGCCGAATGATTTTTCTTTGCAACATGTCTTTTCCGAAAATACGTAAGGTAATTAAAAAACTCAGTTCGTGACCTCTAATGATTAATAAGGATTTTTGGCTTTTGGTGAACTCTTGGGAAAAACACCGTGCTAAATATAGATTGTGACAATCGAAGGATGACACAAATCGAAAGTGACTTACTACCACAGGGGCACAACAGTGCGGAAGTGGACCCCACAACGATCCCTGTCTCTACTCTTCGGGTATCAACTTTGTTGAAAGTACTTGAAGTTAGGATTTTGTATTTAATTAAAGCTAGTTTTGGACAAAATATATGGTTTACCTATTTCCTCAAGCCGGTCTTGGGAAATTTAAGTCAACACTAGATTTCAGGTTTTATCTTCTACGTGGATTATAATGTGTTCAGATTAATTATCTAAAAATGTAAATAACAGCTAACCATTCTTATAAAAGTACAATGCAGGCCAGTTCATTTATTTCTTTTGGTCATTTTGCATATGATACACTCCGTCTTTTATTTCGAATACAATAACACATTGGCATTCAGAACACATCCGGTTAATTACTTTGTCAAATTAGTTTATCGGTAAAGCACCAACGAATTTATCATCTCATGACGCATTCACCAACTCAACAAGGGTGTGTGTTTAAAATCTATCCGACTTCCACGCAAGTCACCTACGACGCAAGTTGTTTCATGGCAATACAGCCCTTTCATGCACGACTACCGCTTCACCCATCGTGCATACACCACTTCAACCATCCCTCCCCTAGTTAGACGCTTTGCATACTGGCCACAGGCAACTTTAGATATCGCTGGCAATCCAAAATGATATGTACCAACAGGAGTTCAGATATAATATTACGACGACAAAATAAACGATAAAAAGTACAGATGTAAGCATCACCGGGTTTTCTCAAGCGACTTCGCGTGAACGACTCTCCCTTCCCTCGGTTCTTCGTTGAAGAGCAGCAAAAGACTTAACAGGTTTTTTCAATAGCGCTAACGATCCAAAATGAAAAGGAAAAGTATATATGAAGCCTATAATGACGACCCTCAAACCATAAAGAGTACAAACAAAAGCATTTCCGGGTGTTTGCAGTCTGCCTCCCCCCCTTCCCTTTTAAGTTTGTGTCACGCGATCCTTCTTTCTTTTCAAAGTGCTGAATTGAGCAACTTTCAGATTCATTTGGGTTAAGTCGTCATGAGGTACACATGTCCCAACATAGTAACACATTTTGGTCGCTTTAGCTTATAGCAATGTAACTGGGAAGCCCTTGAACAATGCAGTGTCCTCGCTGTGGAAGCGAAGACCTTCTTCTAAGGTTTAAATTTTGTCCAGAATGTAGTTTACCGCTTCCATTTGCTCCAATCAAACCGAAGGGGCGGGAGGACGTTGGAGGAAAATCAAACAAACAGCAAAGCAGGAGCACTTTTGGTAAAGGTGATGCTTGTCTTTACTATTGATTATCGCCTATTGAACTGGAATGAAACCCTGTCTTTTCGCGACAAACTGAGAGCAACTTCAGAGCGCCTAAGCCGTATACGTAGTAACAAGCGTGGGAAATTTTGGAAACAGTGTTTTTATCGTTGTTGAGTGTTGTAGGGTGGATTTGTGTAAACGATGCGCAAACGCTAGTGAGGATGAAAAATATATTGCTTTGTTTTCGCAGAGGTGAAAACCGAAAATTTTGAAACACATTAGTGTGCAGGAGGCCTTGCCTAAACGTTATCTACCTATTTTATGTTAATTTATGCATCAGGGATCTGGAACATTCCCTTCAACAACAGAAGTTCTTATTTCTTAAACAATTTTAAGATTTTCATATAGATTTCGAGAATTATTTCACTTTACTTTGGTTGTAATCTTTCAAACCGATAGAAAAAATGGCAGGGACAAAGTAGTGAATTGCTTTCTTATTTGTAGACACAGATGCAGAATAGAAGAGTCAACTCCCCTTAGGCTAACGAGACAAGTTTCCCGACAAGACAATACTAGTCACCGTGATATGTAATTACACGACCCAAATATTACAAATGCGTTCCGTTGGCATTGTTTTATGGAGGCTGGAATGTTGTTATTAACCATTTATTGCTTGCCCAAGGTCATAAGTATTCATAAGTATTTAGCCCCTTAAAACTTTGCCTTCATGATAATTTGGTAATGGCCTTCCTGAATTAATTGCTTATTCACTGTCAAAATAACGGGGACAGTGAAATGCGCATACCTGCTGCCCTACATCTCGAATCTCGCTTTGGACACACCTTTTCTTTGTCCTCCGAGACACGATATAAACCACATTTATATTCTAGGATTGACCAAAAAAACCAATTGAACTCAGTTTAATTAATCACCCTACTATCATTTCATTCCGTAGCAGTACAATACACTGACTATCAGCCTTGGACTCTTAACACTATACAACAATGCCCCGAGAATAAGCACATGTGCTATTTGACTAGGATCGATAGATCGATACGTGGGAGATATTCCCTGTCCCTTCATCCCTGCATAGATTGAATCTACTGTTTTTAAAATTTATTTCATTTTATTTTTTATGTATGCCGTTTGACACAGTGTTTTTCGGTGAATCGTACCAAGTTGATAAATTAAATGTTAATTATATTTTCCAATTACTACATTCTGTTACGCCATTTGAGAGATGCCCCACGGCAAATTCTCCTAACTCACCTTGATTTAAGGTGGTTGAACACAGTTTTTGATACCTATGTTTCATTTACCTTTTTTTTTGAAACCCTTGATCCTTTGGTCGCTAAAAATGGCAGCAAGAAAGTTACAAACACGAACTTTCGTTTTTTGATAGTTACGCTGAATAAATATAAACAGGCCTTTAAGATCAGTTTTGTTTATTTGCAGAAAATCTGGTCGTTAGATTTTCTTTATAATTTGCATGCAACACGTTTGTAATGATGCTCACAAGTTAACACTATTTTAATAATAAATGAATGAAAGGGGTAGTTTCTAACGAAACTGTGGTCCTGCCTCGGTGTAGTCCTGTTCCGGGATTCCCTCTTACCCAGCCCTGAAAATGGGCCTGGAACCCAGACGGGAAAGGAGAGAGTCCTGTATTACTTGCAGGCGCATGCTCGGAATGACGCCATTTTCCCCCCCAAAATTAGGGGAAAACCATATTTGGAAAAAGATTCCTCATTTGGGCATAGCTTATTCCGAGTGCTTTTACACTGGATACATAGGGATAATGTGAAAGGAAATTATAACGCCAAGTTTCTGGAGGCAATTGATTTCGCCTTTAAGAAATGCCACTTTACCCTTGTGTCCAAGGCGGAACAACTGCAAGCTATTCATGCAGTCGTTAGCGGTAATGATGGTTTTGTTAAACCTGCAACAGGATTTAGCAAGTCTGTTTGCTACATGGTTGTTCCTTTAATATGTTTGCGATTTTCTTCGATCCGAGTCCGACGTTAATTGTAAATCAGTCCTTCTTATCGTGAGTCCCAATCGTGGACGATCAGATGGATGACATACGAAAGTATGGAATTTCGTGCCTGAAACCCAACTGAACAGCTGCATGTTGTTGGCGCAGAAAAATATCAAATTTTGATTTAATTGCTATCGCGAGACTCCTTGAAATTTACAAATATACTGTGGGTCGTGGATGTGAATCGCTGAACGAAGACTAATAAATCTCCTGCTGGAACTCTTGCTTATTGTTCATTATTTATTGTTCATTACTTCTGTCGATCTAGTTATGTGATAATTGCACTGATCCAGTGAACATATATTAGAGTTGCACAGTAATTATTGAAACTGTAATTGTTTCAGGAGTTTAGGCCGACCAATTTTTTCAAAATCGGGGACAAATTGTTTGGATACCCAATATACAACAGTCAGGTGAAAAATATTGTAAATACTCTGTTTTATCAGGAATAAGACACAAACACCCGTGACAAACAGACGGGTTTTTTTTTTGAGTGATTAGAGTAGATTAATTTAATCAGACTATTAATTTTTCAAAGTGAGTGTGTTAACGATGAAACAACAACAATGATATTGGATGTAAGGAGAAACGTAGACTCGGATATATATCCGAGTCCCTGATGGGATTTGAACCCACGACCCTCCGTGATCTAGTCGGATGCTCTAACCACTGAGCTACTGGAGACTCTATGGTGAGTAGGGGTCAATTTGTGGGTTTGGACTGGAACCGCATCGCGCGGCTACACAGCCAAGTATTGACTAGCACATTTGATACTCACTAACAGCATCGCGCTGTCACATTAATGCATATCAAGATGCAGCCAACCAACCTCCAAAGTGAGTGTGTTAACGATGAAACAACAACAATGATATTGGATATTGGATATTGGACTAGATCACGGAGGGTCTTGGGTTCAAATCCCATCTGGGACTCGGATATTTTTCTGAGTCTACATTTCTTCTTACATCCAATATCATTGTTGTTGGTCATACAATGATATTGGATATTGGATATTGGACTAGATCACGGAGGGTCGTGGGTTCAAATCCCATCTGGGACTCGGATATTTTTCCGAGTCTACATTTCTCCTTACATCCAATATCATTGTTGTTGTTTCATCGTTAACACACTCACTTTGGAGGTTGGTTGGCTGCATCTTGATATGCATTAATGTGACAGCGCGATGCTGTTAGTGAGTATCAAATGTGCTAGTCAATACTTGGCTGTGTAGCCGCGCGATGCGGTTCCAGTCGAGACCCACAAATTGACCCTTGCTCACCATAGAGTCTCCAGTAGCTCAGTGGTTAGAGCATCCGACTAGATCACGGAGGGTCGTGGGTTCAAATCCCATCTGGGACTCGGATATTTTTTCCGAGTCTACATTTCTCTTTACATCCAATATCATTGTTGTTATTAATTTTTCCTTAGAATAATTTTTCAAAGCACCCGTCGCATTAAATCTTTCTTTCTTTACAAGCCGTGGCCGTGGCCAAATGGCTAAGGTTTTATGTAGAGCTGCCTGTTGAGACTGCAATTATTTTTAGAACGGAAAAACTAAAAGACAGAAAAACTGAGCATTATTTCTGATAAAGCTAGATAAAAAGTTAAACGAAATTGAATCACAACCTAGACTATTTGTTTCTTTACATACCAGTTTGTGTTGATAACGCAATGATGAAGCAATAATGTTCCTATGAAATGTATACATATTTATGCACAGTCAAACATCGCTTATTCGGACGTTAATTGTCACTACTTTTTTTTCTGGTCAAAATTTGTTCGTTAATAATAATTAATAAGGAAGAAAAATGCTACTTAAAAGCGTGTGTCACCTTGATTCTATTGTTGCTACTTAAAAGCACTTTCCTTCTGAAACTCGTTGTTAGAGGTAAAGTACTGCAGATAATATGAAACTCTGACGCCGATCTATTTTGTCGCTTAGTGAAACCCTATGCTTTATTTACCAGTTCAGACTTTGCATCGATTTATTGCAATCTTCTCTCAGTCGTTATATTTATTTGGCAATATTTTCCAACATCACTGCGATCGGGGTTTTTTCTCCTCGTTTGGTCACGACGAGGCACTGCAAATCGAACAGTAATTTTCATATACGATTTTTTGTCGGAGTTTCAAGGTTCTCTTTATTTACACATCCAGCCTGTCATCTAATGCAATATGATTGGCTCACTCCGAGCATGCGCCTGCAAGTAATACAGCACTCTCTCCATTTTCAGGGCGGGGTAAGAGGGAGTCCCGCAACAGGACTAGCGTCGGTGGGGAAGTAGTATACAAAAATTTGGTTTTAACAAGAGGAGTTGATAATGTAAAATGGCCACCGTACAGACGTTTCGAGCGTTTATAATCCTTCGTCAGAGCGAATGACGAGGGGCTAACGCTCGAAACGTCAGCTCTTAGAATCTCTGTACGGTGGTCAATTTACATTATCAACTCCGTTGATAAAACCAAATTTTTGCATACTATTTTATAATAATTTGACAGAGATCTTTAATTATCCCTTGCTGAAGGTTCACTGAAATATCTAGAATTTCCTCCGTTAAAGTTTTTTTTAAATACTTCAGTTGCTTATGTCCTAAAGTATTTTCGTGCCAAATTTCGTTAAATTGTAACGAGTGGTTCTCGAGAAAAAGGCGTATTTCCGACAAAGCTATTCCGCATTCAATCGCAATTTTTAACTTTAGTTACTACGCATGGGCTGAATTTAACTGGGTTCTTTCGATAACAAAAAAAAATCTGCGAATTGCGGAGCTCGTTGCATCGCTACCTTTTCTAAAATGCATTTCTCATAAAAGACTAAACCCATCAGAACACTTTGTTCAATTGACCTTAATTTTTTGCAGATACGGCGGCCATTTTGATTTCTATTGTTTCGAAAGACATTATGGGATGATAAGGAGGCAAAGTAATCTATATTTGCCACCTGGGCATACCATAATAGCGATTTCAAACAATAGAAATTAAAATGGCCGCCGTATCTACAAAAAGGTCTATTATGGGGAAAAATAGTACAGATAGCGGAAGCATTGAGCAAATAAACTCATTGCTGTATTGAATTCCTAATTCCTATGTATATGTAATTAATGCTATCAACCCATTAGCTAAGACAAGAATATGAACACACTTTGTGGGGTAAAGGGGTAGGGGATTAAGCACTCCAATCGCAAAATAGGTGACATAACATGTTGGTCTAATGCTAGTATTATGCAACAAAGAGAGATGATAATTCTCTCTCAAGGGTGATAATCCCTTGTCTGCGGAAGGGGTAGTAATCCCCTACAGTGTTCCCATGGCAACACAGCTATAGGGGTACCGATCCCCAGAATGGATAGCTACCATGAGTCTATGGGTGAAAGTGTGACCAGCATGCGAAAGCACTTAATCCCGAACCCTGACTTTATTGTACTATTAACAAATATAAACACCTCTTAATGAGCAACAATATATCAGCAATAGGAATAACAAGGTGCTATCTTGTAAAGGAATATACATTATTGACAGTTGAGTCAAATTGCCAGAGTTCATGTCCTTGAAGATTGTTATGACTATGTTGTTGTTGTTGTTTTTTTTTGTAAACTACAACTATTAAGGCTTCACACATTGTCTTTTGAGTACTTGTAATTGTGAAATTCTACAATACAAAGGGAAGGGTGGGAGTGAACTGTGATTCTTGTCAAAGCTGAAGAACAGAATGAATCACTGAACAGAAGCAAATGGACAAACATACTTTGATTGACAGAGGGAAAAAACAGTGCTGTGATTCAGTGGACAATAGCTGACTGCGCATGAGACCCCATAGGCTAAATGACCTCTGTACCCCTGTATTGCTAGCATTTACAGATACGTTATTGTTTACTGTCAGCTTGACTCTAATAAGCTAAAGGTTGTATCATTAACTGTAATTTATATTCTATAAATTTTCTTATATATAGACATCTCCTATATTCACGAAAACTACGAAAATTCTACACAAACGGTTTAATGGTCACTTAAATCCGTCTGTGTTGCTGTTTGCTCCATTCGCGCGCAGACTCGAATAAGCGGCTGACGCATGCGTAAATGCTGATCTTGTAAAACCCTCAATTTCCGGATATTGCAACTTTACTCGTTTATATGCTTTGCTTTTTCATTATTTTGCACGTTAGTTTCGATTAATTTAAAACGTTTGTCTTTCAAATTAAAAAAAAGTCTGTACGTGAAAAAAAAAAAGGGTTGTTGGTTCATTCAAACCAACAACACCCAGAATTCCTCTGTTCACTCTGACGAAGGGCTAACGCTCGAAACGTCAGCTTTTCAAATCGTTCATGGTGGTAATTCGACTTCTATCAGCAAGTTTCATAAAACCTTTTTTTCATGTTCTACTAAATTACTGGTCCACTTAACTACAGTTCCACTTAATTACAGTGCTGATTAATTACAGATCAGAGCTATTTGCATTGACAACGGTATTATACATATCTTTGAGACTGGTTAACATCAATAGACCGTTTTCGCTTGTTTATTTTGTTTTCCCAATACAGATCATGTGACAATACTCAGGAGGTTTGGTCCTTTGTTTTGTTCATTAAAAAGAATGCATGCAAGAATGTCTGCATGCATTCTTTTTAATGAACAAAACAAAGGACCAAACCTCCTGAGTATTATCACATGACCTGTAAAAACTATTGGGAAAACAAAATGTACAAGCGAAAAAGGTCTATTGTCAAGGAAAACTTGCAGAAACGGGTCTCAGCGGACTTGTACGCCAGTCTTTTTTACTTGCAACTTGGGACCCCCTTGTTCAAAGGCCGAGCGGTTATGGATCCGGTCTCGCAGATTTACCGGTAATTCACTTCCCTGGGTGCCAGAGTCTACGCGAGTCAGAGTCAATGACGGAGGACTGAAATTCCCTGGATGTACGAAGCCTGAAGCTTCAGTTCCATGCAGAAAGTCAGTTTAAAGTTTCATCAAACTAGTTTTGGCCTGCCAAGCTGATCTTGGTTCTCACGCGACGCAATGAAGTGCATCTCCGAGTAATCGTGATGATAGTTAAGGCTCTTCACTTCATTAGTTTTCATCTTTTCGAAGAGCAAAACGTTATCGTAAAAGAGGGTTCATATTAACAAAGAGACTGTTTGCCTGAAGTTCAGAAAGGAAGATTTCAAAATGTGAGAAACGTTTGTATGCCCTGACCAATTTCCGTTACTAAGTCATGCGTTTCCCGACACGGTGGCAACAAGTGTTGGCGAGCTCAACTTCTCTCGCGTATTCCAAATGAATTAATTCCCTCGTCCGCTATCAAACGCGCTTGAGCAGCTCTCTCATATGCAGATTGATAATCGAATTTAACTACGATTAAAATTGCTCTTATTGCGTTCATCAAAGCCGTTATAGATAAGTACGTGTACGCACAAAAAGAAGCACACAGACCATCGTAACAAGCTTTTAAAAATATCATAAAATTCCTTGTCGTGTTGAAAAGCTGCCTCTTCAGGTGTGGCTGCTTGTCGCAACATTTGTTGAAAGTCAGCTTTTCGATTTATCCAATCAGAAAATTCCCCAAGTGTTGTGTCCAATCAGTGAACAAGTTCAACTTTTGAACCTATTTTCCGCTTTGAAGTGAGACTCTGGACGCGTGGTACCGGAGGTTTTTTTTTTCAGACGGTCCTCGGTTGTCTTTGACTCGCGTAGCGCAGTCGCGGACCTTGGAAAAACATTTCCTCTGGCATCTAGGGTATAGATAGATCTCCCTGAAAATGGTATATTCCATAATAATTAATCATGTGGAAATGATTAAAAAACCTGCCACAAGCAGTCTTCTCGTCATTTTGAAAAAAAAAAAAACAACTTACGCAAGAATATACCTGGGTAAAATTTCAGCCTGTAGCCATCAAGGCGCTACGCGCCTCGTTGGCTATTTATCACCTCATACCCATTGCGCACTCATGGAATAATTGTTAATTATTCTTAAGTAACAGTTCACTTATTTTATCTCGTTAACAAAAACAGACCAGGGGCAGCTCACGGCAAGCCAAGGAGAGGACAATCACGGACAAACAGTTCCAACAATAAGCAAAAGCCAACGCCCGTCTTCGATATGCCAAGTTGGAGAAGCTCCTACGCCCTCTTGCACTACTGGTGGATCTCTTATCATTGGAGAAAAACAAACTACAGTTGGTAGAACTGTGGGGTCTCTTGAAGGTGGTCAGCGATCAGAAGGTACCAATACATCCATGGCTGTTTCAGATCAAGAGAAAAGAGTTGCGAATGGAGGAAGTACTTCAAATATGACAGCCGAGGCAGGGACAGAGAATTGCAGAGGAGACGGATCGCCTTTCACAAAGAAGAAAACCGTGCCCACTGTTCGTGCGCCGACGAGATCGGATAGCGAACGAAACCAACAATCTAAGGTAGCTAATGTATCGCAGGCAAGTGGGGCAACAAAGAGGACTTTAGTGTCACATCATCCCCTGGGTGGTCCAGATGATAATGACCAAAGGCTACAATCCAAAGAGGTAATGTAGTCACATCGGCTTGATTTGAAACAAGCTGCAGTTTCTTCTTCTTTTAGCGTCCACACTAGTTTATGGTGAAAGACAAGTTGATTTCATTGTTTTTTTTTTGAAGTGATATGATCTGACCAGAGATCAAAGCTGTTGTAGAAAAGAGTTCCTATGACTCGTAATTCTAAGATACCGTCGATAAAAATGACCGGACAATTGTTAAAGGGGTTTGTTACTTTTTTTATTGGCAGAGTAAGTGGAAAAATATCGTAATCTCAGAGCACGGAATTGTGTAACCCGAAAATCGACAAACGCATCCGTATGAATTTTATGTAAACTGTTTGCCATTTTCGCGTTGAATTCTTTAAAATAAAAGCACGGGCAGTCCAATCGTACGGTGTCTGAGTTTCAAGTTATGAAAACATTCGGCGATCGATGCATGTCGATATAAAAGGTTGAAACCTAAAGAAAAGCAGCGGAAACGACTGGACAATCGCTACCTCGCTTCCCAGCGTAAATTTGACAAGTGCATCTTGTACTCGTCCTCTATGTAAATCGTGCTCTACTTATTCAAGTAAGCGTATGATACAAGTTTCCAGTCTGCAGAAAACGTCACTAATTCTCACTAAATATCAGCATTTTAGTAAATGTTAGTATAGGATTATTGCAGCTTTAAACTAAAAGAAACAGTTCTAAATCAAACGCAATTTCCTTTTGACAAACTCGTACTTACCGCTACGACTTTTCCGTGTTAAGTCTTCGCACACAATCTTGTCGAAACGAGTTGAGCACGCAGTATGGATGCGCAATAATAAAAATCCCAGAACTCGCACTCGAAGTCGCATTCGTTGTCGATGCTAAAATTCTCTATTAACCGTGAGTCGGAAGGGTCGGATACCAGATTTAAATTAGCTGGCTTCGTGACCACGGCTGCTCAACAAAATTAGAAATTGTGGGGACGGTGGCCAATTCGTCGATATGTACTACACTGAGGGAGTGCGATGCGTTCGACCGGAAAACGTTGATGTGTGAACCCGTTTATTTGAACCCCGCGAAAATACACAAGCGTTATGATAAATCCGGAAGCGGTAATAACAAGGTTTTCCTAATCAGTATCGTTTCGTATGGATTTTAATACAGCACTGTTTCGTACACCAGCAAAGCGTTGATCCACTCATCACTTAAAATCCATACACATTGAAGCATATATATATATATATATATGCCGAAAATGGACAACTTTTGGTTCAAAAACTATAAAAAAAATTAAAATTTAATAAAACGGTTCGGTCTCTCGACCTTCTTTAGTTACAAAAGAGTCGGTAGAAAAATCTACATCTTAAATAGGGTTTTACAACAATGAATAAAAAATGGGTTACATAACAAATTCAAAGAAAAGAATAGGTACAGAAAAAAGTCAATCAGATACAGCAAATGAGAACAAAAATGTTATGTAACCCGTTTTTTGTTCATTGTCGTAAAACCCTATTTAAGTTGTAGATTTTTCTACCGACTGTAACTGAAGAAGGTCGAGAGACCGAAACGTTTTATAAAATTTTAATTTTTTTATATTTTTTATAGTTTTAAACCAAAAGTTGTCCATTTTCGGCGTCTCTCTCTCTCCATTAAAGGAGTTGGGAAGCAGGCAGGATCTCTCTTTCTCTCTCTGTATATATATATATATGTGTATATATATATATATATATATATATGAATGAAAAATGGAGTCAAAAGCAAACTACTCACAGGTCCATTTAATGTCGAGAACAAACGTTTCGCCCTTCGGGCTTCCACAGTATTCACAATATCAGCTGAAAGCTAAAAAATACTTGGCCTACTCATTAAGGCTTGTTTGTAAATTTCATGTAATTAAGCAATCTGTTTATTTCGTCACTGTCACTTCTTCACATATATAAGATCTTGAAACCGACTCAGTTCCTGCCAAGTATTTTTTAGTTTTTAGTTGATATTGTGAACACTGAGGAAGCCCGAAGGGCG
>NC_090884.1:64179466-64186966 GCF_036669925.1 Montipora capricornis
CTAAAATATTGTAATACCGATTCATGTTGACAAGACACCCTTGTTAAATTGTTTGGGGTTAATGGGACTGAATTAATGACATCGAAGCTGTGTTTGAGAGAGCATATTTTGCGTTTTATACTCAGGGATCAACCAGCCCCAAACCTTCAACAGGTTGCTCCGGAAGATGGAGTTACGGTGGTATTCCATGTCCTTCTTGCATTAAATCGTAAAATGACAGCAGAGGAAAGCTTGTTTATTCGCGCACAGGGTGAAGATTTAGGAAACTTCCAGCTAAACTGTGTTGACATGGCTCCAGTTGAGTAAGTTTGCCTCTCAGCACTAGTCTTGCTTTAGGTTGCGTACAATTTTCAAGTAATCAAACCCGATGTTAAAGATGAAACAACAACAATGATATTCAATGTAAGGAGAAATGTAAGGAGAAATGTAGACTCCGAAAAATATCCGAATCCCATCTGGGATTCGGTCATTTTTCCGCGTCTACATTTCTCCTTACATTTAATATCATCAAACCCGATAGTATAAGAATTTATTCATATCATTAATTGAGTAGTTCTCTGAGAAAGTCAAGCATAGTTTGAAATGGAAATCTTAAACTTTTATGTGGAGATATGTTGCACGGACGGATGAACGAAAAAAAAACATATTTGGTCCAGCTGACTTATCGTTGCCATGGTAACCTCCATTAATCATGATAGCCACAAGTCCATAATAGGTAAGTATATGTGTCTTCTTCTATCTAAATTCCTCTAGAGAGGAGACCAGTGCCTCTAACTGCTTTGAATATCATGAACAAGGATGAAATGTTAGCTTTACTATGTTAGGTGTTGACCCTTTTGGAAAACGACAAAACGAGCGCATCTGTTTTCGCATTTTCTCCCAAAGTATTCTTTTTGCCGTCAATTAATTTGCAACAGTGATTATACTGTTATTATAGTTCTTAAATGAATAGTCTAAATGCTCTTGATAGCACAAGTGTTACTAATATTTTTAAAAATGCAACCACACTTTTGAGTTTAAGGAGCCATAGTGAGTGTAACATTAAAATATTTTTACAAGATAAGCCATGAATATATTTAACTGTTAATACAATAATTCTTTGTAGATTTAATGTTCGTTACAAGCATATAAATTCAAACTAACCAATAATTTTATAGAAAACATAACTGACATAACGGTAAAACCTTAAACTAGGAGAGCTTCCATATTGAGCGGTTGAAACCCGAACTCAACAAACGAGTTGATGATGTCATAGTTTAGCATTACACTTTTAAACCTCTTTAAACATTAAATGTTAAAAAACTATCTTCGGGAAAGTCATATTTTGACAACAGGTGATAAGCAAATTTGATGCAAATTGCAACATATTGCAAATTAAGTCATTTTTACACCTGTTTCGCCATAAAAATGTTCTAAAGCGAGCGGTCAAATTCTCAAAGTATTTATTATTATCTTGTCTGTAAGCTGAATATGACTGTTGAGGTTTTAAATCGGCAACTTTGATGAAATAGAAATTAACATTAAACACATCTTGTAATTCCTTGCATTATTTAACGCTTCAGCTCTGGCGTTTTCACTCGCTTTTTCGTTACCAAATCGATGGCATGTCTTCGGCAGCCAGGTCAAATTAACATTCTTTTCCACCCAACATCGCCTCAAGAGAGGTAAAACCACAGGTAACGATGATTTTAAAGTCAAATGACAAATGACCGCGCCTCAGGCGAAGTCGTGCATTTTTTCATACTTGTATAATTATGATTTTCGAACGAAACCTCAGTTCCACTTGCTAGTTGTTGCGTGCAATTATTGGTCTTTATTACGTGCCGATTTCTCCAGAGCAACAGTCCCTTTTTGCAGATACGGCGGCCATTTTTTTTTATTGTTTCGAAAGACATAATGGGATGCCTAGGGGGCAAATTAAGGTGTATTTTCCCCCTGGGCATCCCATAATAGCTATTGAAACAATAGAAATGGCCTCCGTATCTGCACACAGGACCAATAGATGGCGACTGAAATATTAAAATGTAATATCACATCCAACAGTTTCGGTAGAAAGTCTGATCATAAACCCCAAGGAAATTCGGTTTTAATTGTGAAGAAGGACTCGAGCTCGTTTGCGTTGGCAAATTTTCAGCTTAAACTTTAGTGAAGATGGAAATGGTTATTAAAATTTTCTTTTCTTTTCAGGGAGCAAATAAGTCCTTTAAAGTGCGAAATATGGTCAGCTAGAAAGCCAAACTCAGTTCGAAAAAGAAATTAAATTCCTGAACGTTCTGTAATGCTAGTAAGATTCGAAGCTACGGAATCCGAACAGATTGGTATTTGCTATGTTAAACAAATTTGCCTTCAAAAGGCCATAAAACGACCACGAAGCACAGTAAACAACAATCTTAGCTTTTTTTTCTTCGAATGGTCTCGTTGACGGTTCCTCCTGTAATCTATGAATTACACTTAATATGCTTTGGACGGTCTTCATGGATGCCGTTTGAATACTACCAAGTGACAACTTAACGTGCATGTGAATAATTCAATTTGAAAGCTCCGTGGAAATGAACTATACAAATAGACGTTCGCCATTCTTCATAACTAGACGCTCCATGAGCGTAAACTGTGTTACCTGTGGTAATTGTTACACAAAAACAGTAGGCACTGAGTTGGGTGGTTTATTTTTTTCAAGTTGGGGGGTGGGGAAGGGGGGGGGGGGGGGAGGGAGGGATCATTAAGACCATTTGAGCGGTAACCCAGACGTCGTGCCAGCAAAGGCCCATTGGTTCACACGTTCACCCGTTTAATTATTTTGTATTGTCTTGTCCCATTTTGAGGTCTTTTAGTTTTTTAAACTTTTGTAATAAATTCAGTTCAGTTTCACGCTCTTGAGTAAAACTCTTTTGTTTCTTCTTTAAATAGTCTGCAAAAAACTTAACTGCAAATTGTTTTAAAGGACGTTTCCCTGCATTTCATGCATGTCTTGCAGTTGCACCAAGCAAACGTTTATTGCACACACTAAGGAAGGACTGAATATGTTGTTTCCGCTTCATAAGTTCCATTCTTTTCAGTCTAATCTGACGCCAGGTCAAAACATTTTTTTGCTTTACGTTTGCATCAAAAAGTACCGTAAAAACCTGGAGTCAATAGTAAAAAGCAAGCCAAAAGACAGATGAAGAAAAAATAACATAGTTTTTTTTTATACAACTCTGAATCGAAAGATTAATGACAATCGATCGTAAAAACACTAAAATTTCTGCAGCCCTCTGACTACCGTGAATCAAGGGGAATGTCATGATGTTCTGTTAAAAGGAAGAAACTGATCACGTGCTAGGCAACGGTAAAGGTGCACGTTATCACCTTGTGTCAACTGAATGAACTACGGATAAGAATTTTAGTCATTCGTCGTTTTCGGAGTAAAATAACGTACTTTTTAGCCAAGAAACTTTCGTCTTTGGTTTTTTAATTTGTTGTTATATTTAACTGAATATTTACAGTTCATCCTTCCTTGTCGGGTTCCTGGGAAACGGAGCTATTTTGACTTCAGAGTGAACTATTTACACAATCATGAGGTTGAGCGGCCAATGAAAACAAACTTTGTAATTGAAAATCTAAACATCTCTGGTATACAAAAACAGGCTTGGTAATTATCGCAAATCACAATGCTGACAAGCACAAAAGCAAAGGAAATGGTTAATGAATATGAAGTTTTTTTACTATCTGAATCTTTTTGGGTTAGATTAATTAATGCGATGTATTGTTAACTATGTCTCGCAAAATGATGTGATTTAAAGACACTCAAAATTCCCAGAAAGCATGAGTAATGTAACAATCTTCGCACTGTAAGTCGTAATAATGAATTAGATTAACCAGGAACTTAAAGAAATATTGTTGGCTTCTCAAATAAACTTCATTTTACACTGTAATGACAAAACAGATCTTTTTCTGACGTTTAAAACTTGGCTACTGGCCTATTAATCATTTGTCAGAAAGAAAAAGTCCGGTCATCTTTGTAAAAAATCCTCGCGTATCACATTCCAACCCACGTAAGCAAATTTGTTAAGCTTACACAACATGATTAATTCACAAAGGCCGGAAAGTCTTACAAAAACCTTTTCCAGCGAAAAACTTATTGAAACAAACAACATATTTGCTATTAGAGGCAAAAAAACTGTTCCTATTTCATTGCGTGCGTGAAAACAAGAAACCCAATGGTGTCAAATTACCATACGCAACAAATTTCAGGATCAAACCCTTTCCTGAAGAACCTTTCCTTGAATAATGAAGCACAAAATAGACAACAAGTTTTCTTTCAAATAATTCTTGGCTGTCACATTTCCAATTATTTTTAAAACCTTGTGCAAAAGATTGTGCACAGCTTGAGCACAAAATAAATTTAACAAGAATTAGTGAAATTTCAAATTGTCACTGGAAGACTGTGTAGAATTGAGTACAAATAATTATAAATAGCCCAACAGCATACATAAATCACAGATCCACTTTGGTAATCACTTTAATTACGGCTCGACGGGCGGAAGATTGTTGTCGAAGTCCATTACTCGTCGCTTTTAAGATTCCTGATATTCATTTTTCACCGCCTGTGTTGTTTATCCAATTGACGTTCTATTCTTGAGCTCCGTAAGGATATATTTTGTTTAAAGATCCACCAAAACGCCTTTTGGATTTCAATGACTTCGACGCCATTGCAAGTTAATTAATTATTTTACTGTTTCCACCTGAGAAATCTACGCATTTCTACTACCCCCTGAAACCTACCAAAATACGCGCAGAAGACTCTATGTTTGATCAAAAATAAGACACAAACAGCAGTGACAAACATATTGAACTTTTTCATTTTAACAATGACTTGACGTTTCGTATGTGCTCTACATACATTTTCAAAAGTAACCGTTGAAATTTAAAACAGCTATTTATATATAACAAATCGAATGAGGGGACTGGAACCTAGATTAAGCAAATACTTAACAGTATAATATATAATAATAATAATTATAATAATAATATTAATCTTTTCTTTTTTATTATTATTATAATTATTATTATTATTATATATTTTACTGTTAAGTATTTGCTTAATCTAGGTTCCAGTCCCCTCATCCGATTTGTTATATATAAATAGCTGTTTTAAATTTTAACGGTTACTTTTGAAAATGTATGTAGAGCACATACGAAACGTCAAGTCATTATCAAAATGAAAAAGTTCAATATGTTTATCAATGCTCTTTGTGTCTTATTTTTGATCAAACTACGATGGCCCAAGAACAAAAGACTCTATGCATAAAGACACCACCGTGAGCAGGGGAGTGACAGGAAAGACTTATCCCGACATGGAAAAAAAAAACAGAAAACGACTAATTTTAACTCGTTTTCCGACTGGATTGCCATATGGCTACACAGTAACAACTGATGGGGAAATGAATATATGATTAAATAGTATTTCATAGCTTATGGAACATTTTTCGATGTTTGGATCCAGTCCCACTCTGTCAAGGCTAGTGTTACAAGCCTCGCGAAACATCCCCATCCCATCCCCGTTCCTTCCCATCTCCGAAACATCCCCGCTAATTTCAACAAAGTGTTACTTCAACTGTTATTTCAACAAACTCTCCCCTTACCCCGGAGAAATGCGCAGGTACCAAAGCGTAATACCACGGCCATGTCCCCGATACTCCTCCGCTCCTTGCATACGGAACCCGCGCCCGCAGTGCGCGCGGCAGTCAAAACTGTGCTATCCTGTCAATCATTTGACCTTTCACTGGAAACGGTGCATTTCGGTTGCGCGTGTCGATCAACCGCCGTCGAAAGGAAGCGATTAAAGTCTTTATTCGCGAAGTTAACTCAAATAAATACATTATCAATACGGTTTTGCCGTCTTCTTACACTTGACTCGAAAATACCAGCCTGAATTCGTCTTAGATTAGTTAGAAAAAGCACAAATAAAAGCCAAAGCACAACAGCTTACGTTCGAATTCTGCTCGCCGACAACCCAAGTTTGTTGACAAAAAAATTGCCACAAAATGTTTTAAATGGTTTTCTGGCTCTCTATTAATAGCGCTCACGTGCATTTTAAATGGAGTATCGGGAAAGAAAAATTGTCAAGCTGATATTTGTTTCGTATAAACATACCTTCTCAAGTAGCGAAAATTTGTATAAGCACTACAAAACGTTTACTAACCATTGCCCGAAGGAACACCTTTGAGAAGCTGCAAGGAAGCCGCTGATGAATTCGGCCCCTAACACCGGAAAGCCAGACTTGGAAAGTTTTTCAGCGGAAGGCTCATTAAAGAAGAATTTCTAGAGCTTGCCCTCCCGCAGGTCGCCAGAAAGGTGCAAACAAGCTGATTCATGTCTGAAAAGAGTAAGGTCTAGAAGGTGCAGTCAAATTTTGTTTCTTGTATTGAGCAAACATTTATTCAAAACTTTTCCCTCACTCCCAAATAAGAACTTGCTGTGTCTTGCAATTCTACAGTGAATTACTATTAGGCCAATACGAGAATCAACATCAAAGAGGCACTCCCAGGGGTTTGAGGGAAGAAGAGAACATGGCTTATTTGAACTGGGGAACAGAGGAACAATATCAAAATATTTTAGGGAACAAGGGAAGAAAACCAATATTTCAATTTTAGGGATCAAAAGGCTGGGAACAAGTTTCAAAGTAATTTGGGGAACAAGGAAACACAAGAAAATATCTAAAGGGAACAAGGACTCCTCTCCCCAGGAGGCCCTCATCAAATGTTCTGCCTCTATCCAACAGCTCAAACAAGCTATTCCAACAATTTTTGAATGACCAACAGGAAAAGAAGACTCTCTAAGATAAACAAATTATTTATAATAATTATCACTTTAGCATGCAAAACAATGCTCAGATGCTTATGAGCACCCTCATGCCCATGTTTGTAAAAAAGCACCATGAAGTATTCCTTGCGGCTGGTTTAGGCATTGTTTCATCTTTCAACATCGGGCAAAACCAAATCAACTCCATTCTCAGAGGGCACTGGGGAAAGAGGCTAGAAGAAAAAACTTGGATTAATCCAATTCTTCCAAGGTAATCTTTACAGAATAAGATTGTTGAAGGAACACTTTTGAGTGCCAACCTTAAGCCTTTTAAAACAAGCGAAAACAATACTAATAGTCTTTAAATTCACAAAATGTCAAACAGCACATTTTATTCTCATATTCAATTAGCTTAGGCCGCAATATTCCTTAAAACTATGCAGAACTATTTACCATAAAATGTGGAACATTTCCTGCCTATCTAAATATGCTGCAAAAGGGCTCCAAAAAGCAACCAGTTAAGTTTTTAGATAAAGATACACAATACCTAAAAAATAAATTATTTGATGTGATTAAGACATTGAATGACCAAGCAATAAATAAATGGCAGCAATGTATGTTAGGTTCACAAAAAGGGAAAAAAATATTCCTCAACTGATGTTTCAATATGCATATTTTAAATTAATTTTCTATCAACAACTCAAGAGACTGACTTTTCAC
>NC_090884.1:64199466-64214466 GCF_036669925.1 Montipora capricornis
TAGCATTTTCAACTTGGCGAAGACTTTGATTTCTTTGTGAGGCATCTTGAATATTATTTCCTTCGAGTACCAACTCTCTCTTGGCCGGCTCGCTCTCAGACCTGCTGCAGCCATCGGTTGAATCGTTGCATCTAAAAGTATTATTGGCGCTTGCTTTCTCAAGTCTAGCGGCTTGCGTTGTTAAATTGTGGCTTTTAAAACCAAGGTGTGCGTAGCCTTTCGCCTCCCATAACTCAGTCATTACTTCAATATAACCTTTCTTTCTTCCACCACTATTAAGAGGCGCATGGTTCGACGAAACCAGACTCTGTGCAGTTTTTTTACATTCGAGGAGGTCCTCATTCATTTGGTCTGTCCATTTCCTTCGAGCCATGATATTTTTTGGGGAGCTATTCCTTACACGTCCACCATGTCCACCATGTCCACCACATAATAATAATAATAATAATAATAATAATAATAATTTTTATATAGCGCCTGTATAAAACTTCTACGCGCTTTACAATTTATAGGAAAAAAAGTTAAATTGTTAAAATATGTACAAAGTCATAATGCTACTATAATAATTTTTGTTAAAATGTCCTTAAAAATGTCAGAAATTTTTACGAATGTCTATAATAAGATTATATAACAAAATTAAAGAATGAAGTTATACTGTTTGTCCTAGAGACGCAATCAAGTAAAAAGCTTAGCTCGAACGGAGTCCTCTTGAGTATTGAGTGAAGGCTTAGGTTCCTTAATGAAAACTTTTCATAAAGAAGACAATCAAACTTAGTTTGGCATTTCGTAAGAATAGAGAAATGACTGCTAAAACTGGAGGTGTCAATACCTCCATGGATATTAATATCCATGGTTGGTATTCACACCTCCAGTTTTAATCTCTTCCTCTCTTCCAAAATCTCTTCTAATAAAAGTGGCCTTGGATATTAGATTTCGTCATAAAAAGCTTCTTTAAAAAGGAGGGATAAAAAATAAGAACGACGTTTCGACCGCTCCACGGTCATTTTCAAGTTAGAGTTCGTTAATTTAAATTTCCACATATATACAATTTCTGAAAGAATGGAATGAAGGTAAAAGCTAAGTATTTACATTGACAGAATGCAAAAATGGCCGCCAACAAATTATTCTTTTGTCTTTGTGTTAATTAGCTTAACAGCCTCGTTTTACAGCTCAAATTCTTTCAATTTTACGCCTGTGAAAGAGGCTAGTTAGGCTAATTAACACACAAAAGAATAATTTGGCCGGCGGCCATTTTTGCATTCGGTCAATACGAACAATAAAAATAACAGAAAGCGAAAATAAAGTGTAAATAAGAGGTGAAAAGAATGAATACTATTGGAAGTGTTTTAACACTTCGCTTAAAAGCAAACAGCTTTGCGCGGATAGAATCACTTTGTTTGTTTAATTTTGGCTTAAGGTCCCAAATAAAAAAATATTTAAAAAATCAAACAATCGAACTTGTTCGAGCACTTCCTCAGGACGATTTCACATGGCTCGATTCCACGTTGTTCTCTCACATGATTACCGATCGTTTATGCTCCTCGACACGTTGATAAATCTGCATCACAGATCACACTGAAAGGAATATACAACGTTTTGCTGGTTGACAATTGGAGGTTTAGGTTCCTTAGCTTTAAGCTCATCTTTGATCTTGCGGCTTGCAAAGATGCATTTCGGTAAGTATCTTTCGGCTAAGGTCACTTAGTTGCTCGTGTAGTTTGTTTGCTGATCTCTGATCTTTGTAGGGCATGTGTATTCTAATGAAAATTTCACCTGCTTGTTGCGGGGGGCGTGTGCTCCCCGTCACCTTCAAAGAATACCCCGTTAAATACATAAATAAATACATACTTAATTGACCGCTCCCCATAGGGTCTTTTCAGGGCCAATGAAACAATCAACGAAACAACAGAACACAACAACAACTGTTAAGAATCCCAACGGGCCGGAGGCAAACCAGTTGGCTATTTACAAGTGCAGCCTAGAAGTTGAACCAGGCCCAAATTCAGCGAGTGGTCACACCGGGTCTTGAACCCGGGATCCCCGGATTTCAAGGCAAGTACCCTACCCACTGGGCCACTGTTCTTATTTTTTATCGCTCGTTTTTATAACTAAATGTTTTAGTAAGAACTTATTACTTCTTTAAAACGGTGTAGTTTTACTTTTTTTTAATTATCAAGGTTTTCAGTCTCTCTCATGTGTAGAGGAATATTGTCCCATATTTGTGGGCCCGCCACTGAAAATGCACGATCACCAGATGTTTTTTAACAACAACAACAACAACAACAACAATACCTTATTTCACCCCATAGTTACAATAAACTAATAACAATTATTCAATAATTATACAATAATAACAATAATACAGCAGATAATAGGGGTGCTGGCTGCCCGAAATAACTTAAAAGTTAAAAATGCCGGGCAGCCAGTTAAAAGAAAAGATGTTAAAATTTTCAGGTCAGGGACACAAGAATAAACAAATATAGATACACACAAAAATAGAGATAAATAGAGTTAAGGAGGTTCGCGCCCATTGCTACTGCGCATCCTTACAGCGCACGCAAATTCACATGCCACGTCATGCATCGAGCGCGCGCGCTAAATACTAAAATGAACAATGATAGGGGAAATGCCCATTGCTATAGCTTTGCTTGGATTTAACGATCCTGGTTGTTCGGTGACCCCTACTTTTCTTTTCAGAAACAGATTTCATTTACAATTGTCCAAAAATGAAGAAAAAATCTATATGGGAAGTTAAAAGTATTTCAAGATTTCTGTCCTCGGGACATGGAATACTGCCATCTTGAGGCTGAAAGGCGCATGAAACTATGGTTACTAAATGCGTCTTGTTCTTTAAGGAACCTCAACAGTTAACTAAATTTACTTGATGGGTCCCCTTGATGGGTCCACTTAAACAAAGTTCACTTCAAAGATGTAATTGCAGTATTTTTGGGCTTACAGACACTGTATGCTAAAGAAGCTGGATTTTTTCAGATTTAGGGTGTTCTTCCGGGCAAGTTCTCTCCAAAACGAAGTTGGTGACCCCCCATTTTTTTTACATTTCTGACATCACTAACTCATCATTTTTTAATGGTAAAATTTGCAGGAAAACATCAATGTTAGAAAATTTTCGCGCGACCGTCCTTAAGTAAACTACCAGTATCTTAATGTGACTAAAATTCTTACATTTCAAAAGAGTATTATTATTTCAAAAGAGAATTTTTTATTTCTTATCTTAAAATTACAAAATCGATGTATAGATGTCTAGTAATCATTTTCTTTTAAACAAAGACAATGGTGATGATTTTAAAATATCTTCGTCAATGGGATTCTTAACTGATGGACCTTGGAATCTGATATTGAATATTCCGTAATTTGTTCTTGCTTTTGGGAGATAATAAGACTGTTTTGCAGCAAGCCTTGTATTACAGTTATGGATCTGTGTTATTTTAGTGAAAAAAGAAATAAAGACAGGTGGTAGTAATTGGTTATGATATACATACATAAAGATTGCTAAATAAGAGGTTACTAGGTCCGGAAATTTTATAATTTCAAGAGATTTAAACAAGGGACTAGAGTGCTCATCGCTTTGTGTTGCTTGTATTGCTTTTTTGCATTGCTGTTTTGCATCTTGTTCGAGGAATGATCAAAAGGTTTTCGTTGTTATTACTCAGGGAACAGCGTGATATAGGCTTTGATTCTTTGATTGTAACATCCCACTCAGATAGGATGGCGGCATTCCTTTGAGGGCTTTGAATGCTAGTAAAGCGATTTTGAACTTTACTCGAAAACCAATTGGAAGCCAATATAGACTCAGAGTCTTCAGGACTGATGTTATATGACTGTATCTAGGGACCTGTTGAGTAACACGTGAAGCTGCATTAAAGGATGGTGCCTGCTATTGTTATTGCGCATACGTTCTGCGTATCTCGAGAAACTCGGTTTCCTATCGGTGATGCTTAATAATACAGGGATATTTTTGCGCAGTTTAAAACTATCCGAAGAAAGTAGATCTCGGGACGTAATCTTGGTATCCAAAAGGAAAATTGGGGGTAGCCAATTTAGCTTCAATTTGAGAAAGAACACCATACATTGCTTTGTATTTTAAAGCTCTTTACAAGTATTATTCGTGAATTATCTTTGAAAAATGTATGGTTACCCCCAATTTTCTTTTTGGATTTCAATAACACTTGTTAAGATCTACTTTTCCTGCATAATCATAAACCGGGGCAAGAATATCTTTGAATTAGTAGACACCGTCCTTAAGACTTTTTGAAGTCGATCTATTCAGGGCGGATCCAGAAAGAGTGCACTCCCCCTTCCCCCACACGCCCAAATGTATTTGAAATAAGAAAAGCTCTGAAACTGAACTAATCATTACCTTAAAAAGGCCGCCTGATGCACACTGGACCATTTGAAAGTCGATTGGTTACAGAAGTTCTTTAAATACATCAGTGGGGAGTAAACCACAATAAGAAAACCTGTCCACAAGAAATATTTCTGACCTGGCGGTTTGCAGAACCGAATAATTTGGATTCTGTAGTGCAGTGCGGCCTTGGGCGGAGATAAAATGTGGCTATATATATAGATCTAAAATTGTGTATATTGGTATATTGTAACTTGCGTAGAATTTTCTTATAAACAGGAAGGCGATAAAATATAACCTACAGTTATTGATCACCTGGCTTCAGTTGTTCAAAGGTGGATAACGCTATCCACCGGATAAATCACTATCCATTGGATAGCGCAAATTGATTTCGCTATTACTTATCCTTTGGATAGTGATTTATCCTGCGGATAGCGCTAATCCATCGTTTGAACAACTGGGGCCTGGTTTACGAGTCAAGTCAAGTCAAGTCAATTTTATTTAACTTACACAGAATATTGCATGTGTACATAAAGTTAGAATGATTTTACAATATTGTTTAACAAAAATAGAAGAAGAAGGGAAAGTAAGTTTGATAATATGTTGTTACGGTGTAGAGTTTGGGACACCTAAACAGTTATAGTAAACTAATCGAGTAGGTGCCCCAAATTAATTACATCATAAGCAAAAGGAATAGAGTTAAATAACATTTTTTTTGTTGAAAAGTATTACTTCTTGTACTAACTACTAACATTACACTTGTTGAACATATTAACGTAAAATTACTTAGCTTAAGAATCAAATCAACGAAAATACAAATCTACAAAAACATCCAGTCACATTCAAACAGATACAACATTAAAATTATGTACAAAATTAAGTTAATTAATTATCAGTATCCTTGTTATACCTGTCAGTCATAGAGTTCTTATCGTTTTGACAGAATCTGGAAAAATGAGTAATGTGCTTTACATCAAGAGGCAATGAATTCCAAAGTTTAGCACCAGAAAAACAAAGACTTGGTTTACAAAAAGGTTATCATTATTTGATTGACGTTTATGATATGGTTGAGCAGGGGATATTGGCTTGAAGTAATCAGCAAAACAAGATGGAGTTAATTTATGAAACCACTGATAAAAAAAGAAAGAATTTCAATATGGACTATATCACAAAATTTTAAAAGATTTAGGGATTTGAGCAATGGCTCTGAATGTGATGCGGGTTCAGAAAATGTCATAATTCCGACTAAACGCTTTTGCAAAGTGGTCACAGTATTTAGGTAGGTTGGGTATGTTAGACCCCAAACATGGACACCGTAAGTAAAAAAAGGATAAATTAGAGAATTATAAAGCATTTTTAATAGATCAATATTAACATACCCGGTAGTACCTCAATTTTGAGACGATTCCTACAGTTTTTGAAAGTTCCAGACAAAGCTCATCAATGTGACTTTTCCAAGTTAGACTAGCATCAAAAGTAACACCAAGATATTTAACTGTAGATACTTGCTGAATATTTGCCCCATTAATTTTCAGACTAAACGTCTTATAAGGTTTCAGTTTTTTAGAGTGAAAGAGAATGAAACAACTTCCAGTCGGTTGGATTTCATCCACTCAGCAACTGCAATGAGCTCATGATTTAGCTTAAGATCAAGATCAATCAGGTTCTTGCATGCACAGTGTACATTAGTATCATCGGAAAAAAGGTGAAACGTAAGTGATTCTGAGGCATTAGGTAAGTCATTAATATAGAATTTTCGGAACATTTGTTGTAAAATTTCTTGCTTGCCTGCCTGTCCTAGGATTTTCGAACATCTAAAAAATCGTTCCTTTGGCATCGTCATCATCATCATCATCATGCGGACGCATCCGAGAATGAGTTAACAATGCTATTCCAAGAAACTCTATCAGCCATCAAATTTGGGAGATTATTTATATCTTGATTGATGTCCCTTGCTATACAGTCAATGTAGTTGAAAGGTCTTCTTCCTCTAGATGTGCGTGGAAACCTCATGCAAATGACGTCAGAGATTATTTGGTCTTTGGATCGATAGCATTGGCCTGCAAATCTGGCTCGGCGTTGAGCAAGGATGGACGATATTTGTGGAATACCATCGTAGATGTCTGCCTTGGTTTTATGTTCGCGCCATGATATATTCTGAGCCCTCATTAACAGTTGGCAACTGCAGCTGCTTTCCTTTTTCTATTCCTTTTAAATACAAAGCCTATACCTTCATTGGTACAACTGTTTGTAAAACACAGTGCAGAACAGTCATGCGCATACAGCATCCTTCGTCTTTTTACGGAATAAAATGCGACGCCTGTAACGTCTTTCAGTATATCTGTTTGAAGCTAGTTTATAAGGACCGCTGATTCGAACAACGTTGGATAATTTTCTGATTGTCAATGTTTATTAAAGAAAATATATTTAAGTAACAGAGCTCAAAGTGCCATCCGACACATTTTACCAAAAAAAAAAAAAAAAAAAATTATAAAAGGAAGGGGGGGGGGGGGGGGGGATGAGAGGCACGCTAGTCCACCCCTAAATCTGCCCTGGTATTAGACAATTTGGTACACTATACAAAAGTGAGTTACAATAGTCCAGATGTGAGGTAACGAAAGCGTGAATAAGTGTAACAGTTGCCTTTTCTGATAGGAACTTCTGATTTGCTTTATTTTGTACAAGTCAAAGAAAGTTTTACTGCGGGCCTTGCCAATGTGTATGGTCATTGTCATAGAAGTGTCAAACCAAGCTCCCAAGTTACGAACTGATGAGACTTTTTTTATCTCTGTTGAGCCAACACGAGTGCTATCGATTTTGATTTTAGTCAGCTGCTGACGAGCTTAAGGTAGTTGTTAGTCATCCAGGCACGAATATCAGATATACAGCGTTCCATGGAAAATACTGCCTCTTAAATTTACCATAGTTCGTTCTATACACCGTCGTGTATCTATACACAATACACCATCTTGCGAATGGGGCGTTCAAATAAACAATCTGCTTATTAACGCATCTGGCGAGTAAATGTTGTTCTTTGACATTCACTCATTGGCTGGGGCCAGAAATGCTAATACCGCTAGGGCACTTAAATTAAGACATGTTGACGTCACGAAAATGTCCTTCACCTAATCCCCAAAAGAGACACAGATTACGTTTGCTTTCCACACCATTTTATTGATTTCTTGCGACCACAGGATAGATGACTGAATGAAAATAAGCGTGCACAGTTCGTGCAACTTGCACATCGTTCCACTGAAAATCATATCGTTTAAATTTAGCTTGAATAGTGTTCATGTCAACATTCCGTGCTCGATGAAGTAACTGAAGCAAACAATAGTCTTCACAAACATCTGAGTTCAGTCCTTGCAATGGTCTGTTGTTATAATCGGTCACTTCCCGCAAAATGTAGAAATCCATGTTTAATATCTCGGGAGGAATCCGTAGCTGTCAAAAATTCACATTCTCGAGGCGATTCAGAGTAAATGGCCACCCAATGTGTTCCAGGTTGGTTATGAGGGTCCGTATTGGCAATGAGAGCCGCTAGGTAAGTTTTGATGATGGGAAGTCTGTCACTGGCAAATACGCTTTGCAGTGGTGCTTACACTGCTGGGTCAGTTCAAGGTTTTCTTAATTTGTATTTTGAGAATCATTTGAGACCGCTGTAATGTGAAACGGGAATATTTAGTTGGTTTTATGTCGTATTTCAAAATGGGCTCACAACATTGGCTGCGGTCGCATTAGGGAGTTAACATTTGTGTTTACATCAAGTTCTATTTAGACAATCGTAAGTTGTTGTCCTTCAGTAGCATATTGATAGTAATGATTTCAAGTTCGAGTGAGGCCTAACACTACTGTGAAGTTTTTTATACCCAATATTCCATGAGCGTTCAACCCAAGATTTGGGATTGGGCCCACACAAGGACAGAGAAAAACTCTGACCAGGGTGGGATTTGAACCCACGACCTTCGGATTTGATCACCGTTGCTCTAGCGACTGGGCTACAAAGAAAAAAAGAGAAAAATAGTGGAAAAAATTTCCTTGTGTGGGCCCAATTCCAATACTAGGGTTGATCTCTGATGGAATAAATGGGTATAGAAAACTTCACAGAAGTGTTAGGCCTCATTAGAACCTGAAGTCATTACTCAAGTTCTATTGTCCAGAGAAACGCCAGAGAGTTGACACTAGAGTAGTGTCAACACTACTGTTACACTGTGTTTCTCTCAAGTGTGACCGCGACCATTGATTGCTTTTATTAATGCCGTTATATTGCTATTAAATAGTTTGAAATGGAATGCCAGACATGAATGCACAGCATGTACAAATTCTTATTCTTATTCTTTTGTTTTCCAAAGGAGAGAGCTATGTTTCCAAGTGTGCGGTTGGAAGTAGAGTGGCAATATCTAAGTTAAAAAAAATCTGATTTGCATATATGCGGATCGGTTGAGAAAAAAAGTAGTAATGATTTCAAGTTCAACAAGAACTAACGATTAAAAAACTGATTTGCATATATGCGGATCGGTTGATATAGATAGATAGATAGATAGATAGATAGATAGATAGATAGGTAGATAGATAGATAGGTAGATAGATAGATAGAAACAGACAGACTGTGTTTTATTAATGTACACTTTGCAGACCCAACTGAATTGCGTGACTTTACAGTACTAATAACAATTACAATGAAGGGTGAATGAAGGGAACTATCACTTCACATTACCCTCTAAGATTTAAGTCTGAACTTGGTCAATTTTCCAAATATCACCTATGACCAAACTATAATTTTTCCCAAACTAGTTTTCCAATATTTAAGGACTATAATAGCTTTATTAGCTCTGCTTCAAATTTTGTGACCGGGAAGAGAACACTTTGGGAGAAAACGCGAAAACAGTTCTGCTCGGTTTTTCAAAATGGTCGACAGGTAACATAATACAGCCAGTATTTTCACCTTGTTCGTAGAAGTCAAAATAATTGGCTCACACCTATCCGAGAGGTGGACGCATATATGTTAACTATTTGATAGTAGAATTCCTGCTCAAATGGAGGTTACTATGGCACCGATACGTCAGCTGGCCCTAATATGTCTGTTTTCGTTTATCCCTCCAGACAACCTTCATCTACACACAAAATGAAGGAGGATGGGGGGGGGGGGGGGGGAAGGGGGTGGGAAATTTTCATTTCCAACCTAGCTCGACATTCTCAGAGAACTGCAGTTAATGTATTTTGAAGTTGACTACTTGAGGCCATTACTTTTTATCGCCTATAAATGAAGTTGAATGAAACGTGATTATCGTAGATAAAAGTACAATCCTGTAATGGCTGCTTTGGATATAGCCCTCTATTTTGGAAATAGATTGTCTTGTATGGACTGCATATCGAGCTTTCGGTTTTTTTAACAGAGGCCTCAGCTGGGCAGGTGACTCTGTGCTATTTAATGACCCTAACGGTTTCCAACATCTTTTAGTTCACAAGCTCAGAGACTGAAACAATTTCTTTACTTTGGCACGGCTTGTTTATTCTTTATTTTGTCACCATAATACCATCATTTAAAATGGTTCTCATTCAGAGCATTTTCTTTTAATCCTTCTACAGAGACGAACAAGACAAACAAAAAGACAAACTATTGCTTTTTCGAGGACAGTTTACAATAAGCATTCATCGAGCCCGTGGAGGTGTCGCCTACAAATACGTTTTGGTCAAAAAGGGGACTGTTTTCTCGGAGCTGAGCGAGTTCCAGACCTATGACTCTGATGTCATCAATCGTGCTTTGAAAATCCCTGAAAAGAAAATCCGTGCGGGAGGTACGTACTTTCCAGGTTACTCGTGTATCAGACGTCATTTATTTGTTCTGTGGTATGTTTTTCGGGGCTGCATATGGCAGAGGCATCGCGAAATGAAAGTTAAGTTCGCGATTGTTTCGGTGGTCTTGTCTTCCTCACCTTCTTACATGATTCTTCTGCACTAGCCACAGAATTAAAACGCGAACACCAACTCACTAAAATGAATACATACTTTAGACAGCAATTTCCCATAGAATATTTCATATTATGTGGTAGCTAAATGAATGCGCCCGCTCTGATTGGTAATCAGCTATGGTTTACTGCGCCAGTAAACTCATGGAAATCTCACGTGTCTTCTGAATTGTTATATAAAAGCAATCGACCGCAAGTTTCTATGGTTTATAGTGTAAAAAACTGGAATGAAGTATGGACGCACCAGGAAGGCCAAAAAGAAAAGGCACTTAGAAAACTCGCGGTGGGTCCATTTTCCCCGGCTGGAATTAAAATCTAAACTTCATATATTTATAACTGTTTACTTAAAGCACATCGCTATTCGGCATGCCAGTCCATAATGGAGCGCGCTCTTACCCCATTTCTGTATGCCCAGGTGGCTTTCATGCAGCAAGGTCAACATTTCAACCATCTTATTCACCGTGATTTCGATCTGCAGTTCTTCATTAGCAGCTTAAATGGTTTGGACCTCCACACTTTTAGCCAGGGTGCCAGAGGTATTTTTATCCAAGGTCCGAGATAACGCTTCGCGTCTCGAAGGCAAACGCCTTTGACAAGGCGAAAAGAGTATTTTAATCGTAGTTAAACTTGCTTGTCGTTTCGCCTTCGAGAGAGAGCGAGAAAAAGTTGAGCTCGCCAATGGGAACGGAGGACTTAGTGACGAAACATGGTAAGGAGATATTGTCGCATTTCGAAGTGCTTCGTACTGCACTCTCTGTTTTTGAAACCCTGTTCTAAGAGGGTCTCAATGAGGGGTTAAATTTAAGGTCATTTGATGATTGACGGTTACTTTTTCGGAATGACGTTATAACACGAAATTAAAGGAAAATATGGCTGATTTTTTTAATAATTAGATATAATTTTGCCCATATTTGAATAACTCAATTAGTGCTATAATATTTGCTTAAAAATGGGGTCTTTGGTCTTCTCACATGTGTCTAATTACCTTCATTACCGCTGGGCTTACTAATCGCCTGCTCCACCAATGTTTATGGGACATGTGAAACATTCCGTAAACATAACCGTCCGATACCTACTCACTTCTTCAAAGATTGTTGAGCCTTATCTTGAAATAAAATTCTTTAGACTCATATCTTTTATACCTGTCACGGTATACAAGGCCACTCTATTCTTGGTGTGCGCACGCACTTTAAACCGACAGATACTCTTTACTGCATCTTATACAAAATCAGCTCTTGCCGAGAGATTTTTAAAAATCCTCCCCTTACGTCCTATAGAAAAGGGAAAACTTTGAAAGATGTACTCGTTAGAGCAAAACTCTGAGGGTCTTTCATTTTCCTATATATCTTGACTAATAGGAGTGGTGTTTGACGACGTCAACACCGGAGGTGTTTACAGACGAAAGTCAGTTCTGTCCCTGAAAACGACCATTTATAAACAGCATAACTTGAACCTATTTAAGTCAATCCTTTAGTTCTTGATTCAAAGTTCGAGTGAGGTGTAACACTACTGTGAAGTTTTGTACCCAACTATTCCATCAGGGATCAACCCTAGTATTGGAATTGGGCCCACACAAGGACAGAGAAAAACTCTGACCAGGGTGGGATTTGAACCCACGACCTTCGGATTAGATCACCGCTGCTCTACCGACTGAGCTACAAGGCCAGAACGGGAGCTGGCCGTGGGTATGTGAGATGTTATTCACAAGGACAAATTTGGCTCGGCCCAAGCCTAATTTTAGGTAATCGCTAGTTGTTGTCCTTCAGTAGCATTTGGAGTAATAATTCCAAGTTGGAGTGAGGCCTAACACTACTGTGAAGTTTTTGTACCCAATTATTCCATCAGGGATCAACCCTAGTATTGGAATTGAGCCCACATAAGGACAGAGAAAAACTCTGACCAGGGTGGGAGTAACATCTCACATACCCACGGCCAGCTCCCGTTCTGGCCTTGTAGCTCAGTCGGTAGGGTTCAAATCCCACCCTGGTCAGAGTTTTTCTCTGTCCTTGTGTGGGCCCAATTCCAATACTAGGGTTGATCCCTGATGGAATAATTGGGTACAAAAACTTCACAGTAGTGTTAGGCCTCACTCGAACTTTGAATCATTACTCCAAATGCTACTGAAGGACAACAACTAGCGATTACCTTTAGTTCTTGATTTAACGATATCTGAGACACTTGACGGCCGATGGTTAAAGTATTGCGCTTTTGACGGTTGACGGTTAAAGTAAAGCTCCAGACACTGAAGATATTTAAACGAAAAGTTAAAAAACGGGGAAAAATAATCGTCACAGGGACTTTCATGTAATCTAATCATAAATCCCAGGAATGTGCTCGGTGATGCTCTTCAGTGCGTCGCGTGAGAATTCAGCTTGGCGGGCCAAAACGGGTTTGAAGAGAAATCTGAACTGACTTTCCGCATGAAACTGAGGCTTCGGGCTCGTGCAACTATAGGTTTTTTTTTTCATTCCTCGGTCATTGCCTCCAACTTGAAGAGCAGCACTCTCGGACCTTTGAGGAAAATAAAAAAAAAAACCTCTGGCACCCAGGGTACCACATTTTAAACATGAAATTCTCCAAGGTGTTGCCTGGTTTCGTGCATGCCTGGTATCGCATCTCGAGTCGTCTCTGAGCTAATCGTCCACTTCTCTCTTTTTTGCCCTTATGGCACCTTTTATTCTTAAAGACTCCTTATACGCTAGCTCCGACCACCGGAAAATATCTACAACATGTGCAGTTTAAGCTTCGCTTCACGCAGCAGTCTTCTTTGACCATGTTGTATAACCCGGTGAATTCACAGGCTTGCGGTCTTAAAGAGTCTGACCCACCCACTTTACATTGCGCTCCCACATTACTTCAGTCGCCATTTTCAGGGCCTCCCAAACTCGGAATTGCGTCACTGTTATAGTAATCGTTTTCCAGTGGACATCAAATGGGCTATATAATAACTCTCTCAGCATGTGCACAATCTACAACGTAAGGATTTGCTCTCTTCATCGCATTTTCTCTTGCCTTATGCCAAATTTAAAAAAATATATCTTTTGCTTATTTTAAAGACCTTTAACCATTGTAATTATGTACCTTTGTTGTTATAAGTTCTGTAACTATAAACCGTTTTGTATGTATAAAAGAAAAAAAAAGAAAGAGACCTTTAAAAGGGATGAAGAATGGTATTTTCTATTTTGGAAAATCTCTCGTTTCGGAGAAATTAAAGTTTTTATTTTAAATTGATGACGTCACAAATTGTACGCCTGCCTGTAATAAATCACAAAATTGAGAACATCTCCCAAAAATGTTGGATGAAAGTTCTGCAAACTCGGCACCAGTAATGTACATCAGATTAGGCACAGAGTGACACCCATTAAGATGTTGCGATAGCAACACTCTGGGTTCCAGTCTCTCTCTGCAATGAACCAAATAAGTACAGGCAGATGGTCAGACTTGAAACACATGTGCTGCCCATAATGCTTTACATCTCTGTATAAGCTTATGAATAGTCCCAGCAGCAAAAATGATTGCCATGGCAACAGTATAGAGGGTATCATTTTGTGCTTCACTTGACGTTGATTACCGCTGCCAAGTGTGAACAACACTCATCCAATCTTTTCAGAGATATCCTCAATGTTGTGACTTATTGCAGTCATGTGTTCAGTTTACGACGTCACCAATTTTTGAACAAAAACTTGAATATCTCTGGAACAAGAGAAAATATTCCAAAACTGAAAAAAACCATTCCTCATCATTTTGAAAGGCCTTTAAAGTAAGCAAAATATATATTTTACTTCAAAGGCACTTTAAGGTCTCTGGAAGTGACTATCTATGTCAAAATGGAATTATTTGTGTCCTTACCCGTCGATTGTTTTTGTAACAAACTTTATTTAAGTGTCTAGTCGTTCTAGCGCTGGAGCGCTGATTGGGGACACTGTAAACTGAAGTTAACAATTAACGCAAATCAAGTCAAATGTTGGTTTTTGAGGAGAGGGGAAACCGGAGTACCCGGAGAAAACCTCTTGGTGCATAGTAGAGAACCAACAAACTTAATGCCACATATGACGCTGAGTCTGGGAATCAAACCCAGGCCACATTGGTGGGAGGTGAGTGCTCTCACCAATGCGCCATCCCTGCACCCCGCTGAAATTTCACAAATTCGTTTTGTCAATCTGGATAGAATTTCCAACAAATCACTTTTCACATTCAATTCAATATTACTAGGTATAGTTTGTAGCTTGTTCTTAAAATTACTGAAATTAATTGCTCGTGGATTATAATTTAGTTTTGTAATTTTGAAAATTGCTTTTATTTGAACACTTTAAAAATTCTCCTGCTTGTTAATCTAGTGGTAATGGGAATTTATTTTTTGCGCACTTTTACTTTCCCGCCAATTGCCAATTGAATGCCAATTGCCAATTCGCAGGCTTACTCAAGTAAATTTGCTTGGAACATATGTTCCTTTTGCCCCAAATTTCTTAGCATTCACCTGTCTCAGGGACATAAGAGGTCATTGCATGAGACATACTTCTCATGAGGCAGAATCAGGTGGCACAAGAGCCTTTGATTTGGTCAAGCAACAGTGCAAATCAAATTATATTTTGTTGACGAGCTTTTTTTAACAGAGACATGGAATCAGTTTGATGGAGTGGCTTATGTGGATGGCGCTGAAGGAGTTAT
>NC_090884.1:64224466-64226966 GCF_036669925.1 Montipora capricornis
AGTGTTACCATTGCACATTATTGTACTTTGTATTTTCCCCATTTTATATTGTGAGCTGACATTTTATTACCAGATTTCGCTATAATTGTTTCAAGTTGGTAAATCATTTTAATTTTGGAATCTAACACTCTAATTGAAGATAAAAAAACTTTTTTGTCTACAATAATATAAATACTGTTTGGCAACTAATATAACTTGGTTTACAAATAATTCATCGTCACACCTTACAATACCAAGCATTATACCTTTATCGGAGAGATGAGCGATTTCAATCCCTTGTTTATCAAACCATTTTATCACTTCAGCCCAAATTTTTTTTGAATAATGACACGATGCAATAAGGTGCTCATGGGATTCGTCCATATCTCCACAAAAAGAACATGCTTGAGTTGTTGCAAGTCCAACTTTGAACAAAAAAGCATTTGTTACCAGACATCTGTTGAGCAATTTGTACTGAAATTCACGCGAGTTTGCATCCAAGGTAGCGCGAAAAGGCAAGCTGTAAAATAAATCTCCTTCCATTCTAAGACATCATCAACAAATTTAGTGTTAAATTTCAGCTGAGCAGTTCGTGGAGGAAGCCGCTGTTTTGATTAGAATAGTTTGCTCGTTGAAGTTAAGTTTGATCTCATCATGTATATTAAAAGAGCTCATCCTCTATGTGGGAAATTGTTTTTAAACCTTTACGCCATTCAAGTGGTAAAGCATCAGTTAAAGCAAGAAGTCGAAAAGCATCAAGTGGCGAAATGTTTAGCTCCCTCAGCCTGTGATCATTTTTAACAATGAGTTCATTGTTATCGGAGATTAGATCTCCATTCCCTTCTCTGCCAGTGTTTTGAAATAGACAGAGTTGCCTCCAATACAATTTGTCGCGCATGCTCAGACGTTTGAACGCGGTGTGACTTAAGGTGGCTGGGACCAGTTTCACTACTTTTAAGGACCTTTTAATTAGAAGGGTTGTCACTACAAAACTGTATCACGTAAAAGAAATGTTATGGTACCATATCAAACACCGATTATTATTTAACAAAATGCGCTCACTATTTTGACGTAATAGGTTACCATTGCAACATGAAAGCTCTTCAAAAACACCCTATATTTCGTCTTCACTTGCTTATATCTTAATAATGAACTCGGTGACCCCCATTTTTTATTGTAGAATAGTAATTAGCATCTTGAGATAGAACTATCAGCAAAGTTTAAAAAAATTCTTGGGAGCCAATTCAGAGCTACCTTAAATTTCCGAAAATTTAAGGTAGCTCTGAATTGGCTCCCAAGAATTTTTTTTAACTTTGCAGATAGTCCTATCTCAAATTGCTAATTACTATTTTACAATAAAAACGGGGGTCACGAGTTCATTATTAAGATATAAGCAAGTAAAGACGAAATAAAGGGTGTTTTTGGAGAGCATGCATGTTGCCATGGTATCCTATTACGTCATAATTGCGGGTGTATTTTGTAAAGTAATAATTGGTGTTTCATATGGTACCATAACATTGCTGTTACGTGATACAGTATAGTAGTTATAACCCATCTAATAAGAAGGTCTCTAAAAGTGGTGAAACTGATTCCAGCCACCTTAAGCCACACAGAACGGAAAGAAGTCGAAACAAGGATGTGAGATCCGGGAATCGAACTTAGGCCTCTTGCACTAAGGCCGCGCACTAACCGACTGTGCCATCCTCGCTCCTTGTAAGTTACCAAGCGCGTTTTTACGACTTCATGTCATTCATGTGTGCCTTAATCGTACTGAGACCGTGCTGAAAGAAAAGAACTATGGCTCTATCTACTGTGCTCGTACCAAATAAAAAGTACAGTTAGCCAATTTAGAAATATTCCAACGTATGGCTCTAAACCAAACGATAATTGATTGAGTTAATCCTGTTATCTTAGACTGAATACGTCTAAGTGCAACTACGTTTTCGTTCATGTAACCATCCCTTTATTTTGCACCCATTTTTTTGATAGTGCTACTTTATCATAGAAAGGGTGCTTTACCCTTGTGTTACATACACCGCGACCGGCCGAAATTATGTACTACTAAGCGTTTGAGGTTGGAGTTCTGCAGTTTGGTTTTTTGAAGCTATAGTTTTTGGGTTTCGAATCTAAACATTCTTGTAACAGTTTTCTTAGCGTTTTTATCTTTGGAGTTCGTGTATTTTAATAACAGGACCCCATTTGATACCAGTGCTTATTACACTGACGGGGTTATCCTATATAAATATAAGTATGATTATTATTACTATAATAATAATAATAATATAATAATAATAATAATAATAATAATAATAATAATAATAATAATTATTATTTTATCATCTTTAACTCTTATTCAAACCATATACTTGGAAAGTTCACTCAGTCTACCCAATAATTGTGATTGCATCTTTTTTTTATCAGTCATACAGCAAGAGCAATAGAGAATCTTATCAATCAATTAATAAAGCAAGCCCAGTCATCCAATCCGGAGTGGCTTCTGGCAGTACCACTGCTACACTTT
>NC_090884.1:64234466-64251966 GCF_036669925.1 Montipora capricornis
TTGCCAAGAAAAAAATTACTCTTAACACTACATCTGACTGCCCTTTAGAAATTGCGGAAAAATTTCACAAATGAACTGACAGACCATACATCAGACCAAAATAAACATGACAGTATTTCAATCAAGCAGGTTATGAGTAAAATGTTACAATAGTTATTGAACAACAGGTGTGGCACCAAGTTTACCAGCTGGACACTAATCTAATTGAAGAGACAAAAATCAGAGCATGATCCTTCATTATTTATGAACAATGTGCCAATAAAAACGCACTACGATGGTAATACGACTGAGTGGAGTCCAATTCTGTAATTACACAAGTGATTAACAAAATTGGACAACCGCATAGTGGGAGCACGATTTGTTTAAACATGAGTATGATTACAGACCGACTTGGAGAATGTGAAGTCCTGTTACCAATTAATCATAACCATTACAGTTTCAAAGAAAACAAATGCATTCCTTTTCACTGTCTAATGTTACAAATTCGTTCATTTTGGACAATCCCCGGTTTGGTAGGGTAGGTGGTTCTTGCCATGGTTATTGTGCTAAATTCTGTGATTGGTGCTGAGTGCACTTAATATGACTGGCTGATACAACTATATAATTACAGGTGTCCAAATACAGCCAACTGTCTGATTTCACTGTCCGATTACAAGCCTACACAATACATTAATTAGTGAAAAATAAAGCAGTTAATGTACCAATCAAATTTCAGAAAATTGCAAAGGTTATGATTAAGCTTTTTATTTGCCAACTTAGAAAAACATACTACTAGTATCCAGCTCGATCGTGCACTATTATATTACTTTTAAGTATTGGAATAAAAGTACTCTACGTGGTGAATTTCAAATCGGTGAAATTACAAATGTACTTACTACTTTCAGGATGAAATAACCGAAGATTCGCCAAGACAAGGCAATGTTCCAATCAAAGTAAACAGACGGGTGAATGAAGTTCAGTATTCCGAGGATATCACGTTGTTAACCGATGAGCTATGGCAGTGTGCACTAAATAATTTCAGCAACACGTCTATTTCTTTAGTAACAAAACAGTCTGCGAGATCATTTCATCAATGCAATTTGCCACAGGCAAGCATAAGTTTTCATTTGCAGTCTGTTCAAGCGTCGTTCGTTTCATGGGAGCGCTCAGATCTTGAAGTGCAAAGTCTTGACAAGTCCCCCGAGCCACTGTTTTTCCATTCAGTCCACCAAAGTTGAAGACAATGAAAGTAAACGACTGTTAATAAATTTTTTAGAACTAGGCGATGACTCGATAGTAGGGAATGTTTAGTAAGAGCCTCACAGCGGGCTTGCCTGCGTCTTCTGAACACACTTACTTCAGCGAACAAAGCAAAATACCCCAATAAATTGCAATGGTTTTAAAATTACTCACTACAAAAACATACTGATAAAAAAAACCCTTCCGATAAAGAACTGCCTTATTTACCCTCACGGCGCCATCGTTGCATCCATGGAACACATTCTGAAGGCTAGGCGCGCAAAGAATTCTGTGCGGCATTAAAAATAATTCCTTCTTGAGTATGATTGGTTGATTATTTACGGCCAGATCACCTGGAGAATCTAAAGCCCTCTATTGCCGACGTTTCCGTTGTTGTTGCTTAAAAGCTACATTTCTTAGACCCTGGCAATAGGTACAGCACCAATTTTCGCTCTTGGTGAGCATTACACCCATTTTTCTTTGTATTGTTTTGCACATCTACCTTAATCACTTGCAAACTGATTTTGAAAGATATTTATGATGTCAATGCGACTGTCTATGTTGTGGGTAAAATCCGTTCACAGATTGAATCCATTTTTACCAAGGTTAAATTAGTGATCTTCATTTTACTTGGGTTGAATACGCACCGTGGCTCAAATGAATTGAAGAAACTTTTTGTGGAGCTAATTTAAGCCTAGAGAAAAAATAGGATCAGGTTAGGATTAGTTTTGGTTGTTTTACGTAGATATCAATTGGCTCATTATAGAAAAGTAAATGATGGAAATAACTGTGTTGGGTTGAGCAGGTTCTTTGTTGTAGTGTAGGGGTGAGGACACAGGACTATAAATACCGGGAAGTGCACAGTACAGTTCTTTGTTCTCCTGCTATGTTGTAATGTTGAGACAATGGATAAGTGTATGACTACAGAAACTGATAAGAAGATACAAAATATTACTGAATATGATGATTTGTTGGGGTGTGGAAGACAGAGCTTGAGGGAAGCTGATTTAAAGTAGGTTGAGTACATATTCAACCAAGGTAAAGTGAGGATCACCAATTTAACCTTAGTAAAAACGGATTCATTTCAACCTTAGGCCGGATTTGACCGATAACATGTATACGAACAGATGGACAAATTTCGACTTGTTTCTCCACTGATTTGTCTGCTATCAGTTTTGCTTCACTTTTGATTTCCACCCGTTTCACGGTTTTTTATTCATCCTCGTCAACATTATATCGTGTATATCTACACTTGTTCAAATAAGCCGCGTGAAGCATATTTTCAAGAATGAACTGATAACAATAATTAATGCACTAGTTTTTAGCAAACTATACTATTGCTCTTCTGTGTGGTCAAATACGACTATGTCTAATGTAAACAAATTACAAAAGGTTCAAAATTTTGCTGCACGTATTGTAAGTGATACACGAAAATATGATCATATTACACCGGTACTTAAGAACCTTAAATGGTTACCTGTTAAAAATTACTTATATTATCGTGATGCAACACTTGCCTTTAAATGTATGACTGGCCTTGCTCCGAACTATTTATGTAATAAGTTTATTTGCAGAGGGGATGTTAGTAAAAGAAACACTAGAAATTCACAATTGTTAAACATCCCTCTTTTTAAGACCACTACGGGACAAAGATCATTCTCATATCGTGTTGTTAATATATGGAACAATTTGCCTACCGATGTAAAACTTTGTAAAAATGTTGCAGTTTTTAAAATTAAATTAAGGAAATATCTTTTCAATGAATTTTTAATTAGTTAATACATACTTATACATGTTACATTTAACTTTTTTACAATAGTTTATTTTTATATTTTATATAATTTATACTTAACTTTTAAAAATTGTACATTATCACTGAAAAGCCCCCTTGGGGAGTGTTAATAAAGTATTGTATTGTATTGTATTGTATTTTTACTTTATAGCTGAAGCGGGTTGAAGAGTGTTTACAAGGGACGATCAAAATTGTGGGCACTAAAGAGGACAGGTAAGCAAACGTGGTGGAAATAGATGAACAATAAATAATAGACTATATTCGTATTGTCAGTATTGAACTGGAACTAGCTTGCAATGGAGGCTAATGCGGGGGAATATGTAAAAAAGATTTGCATTTGAAAAGATTTCCCCGCATTAGCCTCCCTTGCAAGCTAGTTCCAGTCCAATACCGAATATGGCCTATTGGGGGACTGGTAATGAAACAGTTGAGACTTCAAAAGGGGGAATAGTGAATTCATATTGTAGCTGATGGCCTCATAGTAGAAAAAGAATGAACTATTCACGACTACATCAGCAGCTTACGTTGTCACCTTAAGGAGGCTCAAACCAGTTTTAACAATTGAAACAAACTATACTATTTGGAAGGATTGAATCTACCATACGTTTTCACTTAATGGTTTCTTAGGAATGTGAACATTCAAGTGAAAATGCAGTTGTTTAGGTAACTAAGATGTGCGGTGTGCCACAAAATATGACAGTATTTCATTGGGAAGCACCACGTTGATCACGTCGCTTTAAAAATGTCAAACTATCGGAGTATTCACAAGAGTCCGTCATTGTCCCATATTGCCTATTCTCAAACTTTCATAATTGTTCTCAATGTTACCTTACTTTTCAAAGAAGGTTATCTGGGTAACGGCTTTAGATCTGCTATGTTCTGAGTATTGTGTTTAGTTAATACGGTTTTGGACCAAATTCCGGTCTTACACAGTCTTTCCCAGAGTCCGCTCTATTTTCTACCTTGTGCTTTTTTTCGAAGATTTGCTGTCATCGCTTACTGCTGTTTCTAGTCTAACCATTAAAATTACAATTCCCTTGATTGTGATTGGTTTTAAAAGCTCCCATTTTCCACTAATTCACTTGCCAAGTTGTTGTGAGACAGTTTGTCATTGAAAAATTTGTTATCAGACAGTTCAATAAGCCAATCAAATTCAAAGTTGTTGTTTGAATCAACCGATCAAAACCTTGGTTTCAACCACCATATAAACAATGTACAGACTCCTCAATTGGGGCTTTCTTTCTTTCAGAGCAACTTTAAACAATTTACGCCTCCTCTGCAAGTCTTTTAATGCGAATTTTCCCTTTCTTTCATAACCTGTCTCGTGTTTTCTCGGAAATTGTAATTTTTATGAATAATCGGTAGGAGGACTTCTTGTCGTCGAATTCGGTCTGTAATCATACTCGGGATAAACAAATCAGTCTCCTGCTGCGCCGTGGTCCGATTCACTCACTCAGTCCTATTACCATTACTTATTCGACGTTTCTCAAATATGTCTAGGATTGACCCTAATTAGATGCATGCAGATTTCGATCACTCACTCACTCATGCCCTTTACGCCTAAGTGGCATGTAGGGCAGCAACATGCTCCCTTCACATCTGCCGGTCCCTTGCCATAAACTTGCATGCCTCCCCAGGTCTTCCCCATCTCCTCTATTTCTTTCTCCACTGTCCGTCGCCACGTGATCTTGGGGCGGCCCCCTCTTGCATTTCCCTTCTGGCGTCCAATGTAAAGCAGTTTTCGAAATGGAAGCTTCTTGACGGGTAACATGGCCAATCCACCTCCAGCGTTTCCCCATCAGGATGGTAGCCATTGGTTCAGTTCCACTCCATTCAAAGAGATCTTTATTTGAGATGGCATTAGGCCAAAAGTTGCGTAGCATACGCTGAAGGCTCTTGGTGTGAAATGTGGAGAGTTTGTTGTCCTTAGGCGCCAACATTCTGAACCATACAGGAGAGTTAAAAGGACGCAGCTGTGATAGAGTTTCAGCTTGGTGAGTGTACTGTAAGCGGAGGAGTGCCATACCTTATTCATCATGTTGAGCGAATTTCTGGCCTTGTTGAGACGGCTCTGAATATCCAGATCAGTTCCTCCATCTCTACTGATGATGCTGCCAAGATAGGTAAATCTGTCTGTGTAAGGAAGTTCTTCATTATCAATCAGGACTGGTCGTGCGTCGGTAGTATTCAGTGCCATAATTTCGGTCTTTTTGCTACTGATGTTGAGGCCAACGTTTTTCGCAAAGGTGTTAAGGCGTTGAGTCTTCTCTTGGATGTGCGTGTGGGTGTGTGGTGGTAAGACTAGATGATCAGCGTAATCAAGGTCTTCCAAATAGGAAAAGGCGTCTGATGCCCCTGATCTGATTCTCAGTGGTACGCCGCATGATCCAGTCCACAACAAGGTTGAAAAGCAATGTGGACATGACACACCCCTGTCTGACACTAGTGTGGACTTCAAACAAGATGTCACCAACACCAACCGAGCAGGTAAAGTTATCATAGAAGCTTTTGATAACCTCAGAATGGTGGGAGGGGATCCCATACGCTCGTAATATCTTCCAGAGGCTGTATCGGTGTACACAGTCGAAGGCCTTGGCAAAATCTACAAAGTGCACATAGAGAGTTCGCTGCCATTCGGTACTCTGTTCAATGATATTTCTAAGCGTAAAAATATGACCGATACAACCCCTTCCTCTCCTGAAACCTGCCTGTTTATGGTCCACAGCCAGTGCTAGGCGCTTCATGATGACTTTCGCTAAGATCTTACTAGGAGCGGATAGCAATGTAATACCACGCCAGTTGCTACATTCAGACAGAGCTGTACGGGTCCGCAAAAGACGCCAGAACCGCAAATGATCCCCAAACTGTACCGCAAATGATACCAGGACCGCAAATGATCCCCATTTTGGACCGAAAATGATCCCGAAAAAAAAGTGGGGAATGGCATGGAGGGTGGAATGGTCTGGGTTGAGAACTAATGTGAAGAGCGCTTATTTTTATTAAAATCACTTTAAATCATGCATGGCTAGCAACAGGTTTCTGCCTCATTTTAGTTTAAATTTGCCACATTTAATTATCGGATACAATCATCAAAAACTAACTTGAACGCAATTCTAAACCGATTGTGACCAGGGGCCTATTTCTCGAGAAGTCCCGATGACTTTCAGCATGTTTTTTTCGAGATAACTAAAAGCGGATTGTGAAACACTTAAACCCTCCCTCTTCTTGAGATACAGAGGGAATTGTGACATGTGGAAAGTTTAGGGACTTTCGAGAAACGGCCCACTAGTACTGATCTCTTTGACGAGGCGAAAAGGACGCCACCCGGACCTGGCTAGCAGCAATCGTAACATTAATAACTAGAACGCAATGTTTTAGCCTATAAGCTTTGGTTCAACATGCAATACTGCAGTTTTGTTTTTTCCCATGTCCTTGACTAAAAGTCGTCCATTAAACAACTATTACAGAAAACGCTATCATTTGCGTATACCTGCAATGCTCCAGCACTCTTAAATACACCTTGTGTGTAGCACTCGAATTTTCTTCCACATCTGGGACAAAGCTTTTCTGTTATTTTTATGGCTAGCTGGGGATTCTGAGCAGCTATTGGTTCCAGGCTATGGTAATGCAGCTCTGCTTCATGATCAGGTAAGGCCATATCTCCAATGGCTTCGTTTTCATAACCAGCTCCGGGGTAGATAATATTCAATCCCGTTTCTCCTAAGCTTGATACTACCGCCACCGGGATTTCAAACATGTTAATTAGGCCCCATAAAGCAATCCAGTCACCCCACTCACCATCCATAGTCATCCTTCTCAGATAGGTATCCCATGCTCCGTGTTTGATGAATTCTCTGAAATGAGTCCCGTCCGGGGTTGTTGGATTACTGCGGAGGTAATTTACCAAGTCACATCGCACTTTTGTGGCACTCTGCGAGACCCTTCCGAGGCGTATTAGCTGGTCATTCATTGCATGGAATAGGCAGTTCCAATCTTTGGGGGTTGGAGGATAGCGATATGTTAATCTTGCCTTTTCCAATTCCATGTCCAACAGACTCTTTGGTGATTCACCTTTGTCTGAAGCTTGCTTACCGTTTGCCATCCACTGGAAAATTTCGGGTAAATCGTTTTCACTGCGCAAGGATGATGCAAGATTTAGTAAATCGCTCGCCATCTCATTTCGAGGATCTTCCTTGAGAGTAAGGCTGTAATGGCTGCCACTCGAAAACAGCAACCTTTTTGCAAAAAGACAGGTAAATACACCACAATCGGTATCATTCCTTTGCTTTGGACATTGAGGTGCACACTCGCCCCAATTGTCCTCCTGGAAGAGAGCTTTATCCTCATCAGAAATACACTGGAGCTCGTTTCTTATAAATTTCTCTTTGATGGTATCAAAAATTGTTCGGTAAGTTTTTGTAGTGCAACTAGAGGAATCATAAATGTAAAGGCATAAATTAACAACACTTATAACGATCAGCAGCCAATGGTGCTCGGCAGTAAGGTGTACGGGTGGCATCAGTTTTTCATACTCCCATAGAGTGTTCTTGCCTATGTGTTTGGAGTACGTTGGAGGTTTCAATCGGTCGATGCAACGAAGGATAAAAGTAGGACGTTGCAACTTTCCAGTTCCCTTCTTTAATGTCCTCAGTATTCGTCAAAAATTCAAAATACAAATTAATGGTATCGCCATTAAGCTTTTCACGGGAAAGTATTTGATTTATACTGGCCTCAGTCTAACAAACTGGCGTTGTTTGTCCTTCGCTCGGGTGGTTGATCTATGGACACTTTGTGATCTCTGAATCTGGCAGTTCGTTTACCATTGTTACACTTTGCTTTTTGTTGTCTCTCATTTTCTTCCTCTTTCGTGACTGAAGTAACATCATCTACTTTAAACCAGTTCGTTTTGCTTTTCCGTGTCTCTGGGGCATTGTAACTGATCAAATACTTGTGCACGGTGTGATCTGCCTCAATGATGACTCCTTCACAAGTGCTCTTTAGGGAATGCGTCTCAAAACAGTTTCTCCTTTGTAATAGAGTGAAGGTGGATTTAGCCTTAACTCCCGCTTTACCATATACTGTGCAGCCTCATTAGAAGCATCCAGAGCTTCCTGCCTGATAGCATCTCGTTCGATTTCTAGCTCCAATAATTCTTCTCTCTTGCTCTCACCCGTTTCAAAACCGCTGTTATTTTCTTCCAGAACTTCATATTCTTTCTTTCCCCCAAGAAACAGTTTATCCCGAATCCTGATCGGCTTTCTACCAAAGTACACTTCATATGGACTGAGGAATCCGAGAGAACGAAGGTACTCCACCCAGTTTAGATCGCCGCCGTTATTTATCATATCAAACCTTCATTTCGCCTTCCACGTTCTGTGTGAGCGCTCGTCTTTTCCCTGCGTTTGAGGACTGTAGGCCGAGCTTTTAACTATGGGAACGTTTAGCGCTTCACAAACAGTCTTTACCACTCTCTTAAATTCCGGACCTTGATCGCTTTGCAAAATTGCTGGGGGGCCGTGCTCCATGGAAATGTCCAAAAGATGCTCTGCCACTTCACTGGTCTCTTTTGTTGGAAGAGGACGCACGAAAAGAAATCTACTAAAAATGCCAATAACAGACATTATGTACTTATGTGTCACCATATATATTGCCTGGCAAGCTAACCATACTAACAAGATCCACTTGATGCCTTTCTTGTATTTTGAATGCTTTGATTGGTCGGAGAGGCGCCTTATTATAAAAAAGGGGTCTCACTTTTTGTTGCTCTTTCATTGAATTTAGATTGCGTTGAATAATTTCACGCGATAACCCACAATAGGTATGAGACATTTGTCTGTTTAGTTTTTTTGGGCCTCCACCTTTCGTTTCGTGGTGCTTGGAATTCACAAGCTGAGAGACCTCTGACGTTTTCACCACAATGCAATTATTTTTCTTTTCGACGATTCGTTTCTTCTTCTGCCCAACTATTGGATCGTGGACTTCTTTTAGGTCATAGATATCACTTCTTAACTTTCTATAAATTCGTTGCCTTAAGCCTTGGTCACCTTTCTTAGGCCAGTCGAGAAGTGATTTCTCACCAGATAATATACTGAAAACAACATCGTACACGTCATCATCCAAAGGTAGATTTTTCGTGTTGGCTAGGGATAGAAAGTTGAATCTGTTAGATTTCTTAAAAACTGACCCTTTTCATTTACGGGTATATAACAAGTATCGGTCTAACGCTAGGATCGCTGAACATGTTGCGTATGGTGTCAATGTGTGCGCACAAACCTCCAAACCTACCTGGTTTTTTGTTTTCTCTTCTTGCTTTTTCTTATCATCAACATCGTCAACTCCAAGAACCTTCTCAAATTTTACCAATAAAGACACAAAAACGATCAGAAAAAGCAGTTTAGCCATTTCGACGAGTGCTTGGAAGGCGAAGCTCACAAATGACATCAAATGACACTCGCCAGAGATACACGTGGCAATTCTAAATTCCCATGAGAATTTCGGACTCTGTGTGTGGGTTACTGAAACGAATCTGCCAGATATTTATAACTTTTTCAGTAAAAACTGAAATGGCAAATTTAAAGGATAAATTGTCTTGGGTTTCCAAGGAAATGAGGTTGTCGTGTGTTTGCCAGAGTTGTTCGAATATCACGACTGTTTGTTTTCGTTTCGTGGTTTTGCAGTAACTGGTCAAGCGTGTCAATACCAAATGTCGCAGAATCGAGGCCGCTGGCAGACCCAATTTTTGTAGGAAGATCGAAAGAGACTCTGCTCGCAGGGTTGGAGTAACGGGCCCCTGGTCACAATCAGTTTAGAATTCCGTCTAAGTTAGTTTTTGATGATTGTATCCGACAATTAAATGTGGCAAATTTATAACAGCCTAGTAAGAAACAAAATTCGGTCGTAATTTCGTGATACGCTATCACGAATATATGCAAATGAGTTAAAGGAAAGTGTCCGCTAGTACTCATGTACACTAAACTGAACTGTCTACATAGAAACAGCTATCTACGCTGTCTACAATGGGAACAGTTATCTACACTGTATACAGTAGGAACAGCTATCTACACTGTCTACAGTAGGAACAGCTATCTACACTGTCTACAATGGGAACAGCTATCTACACTGTCTACAGTAGGAACAGGTATCTACACTGTCTACAATGGGAACAGCTATCTACACTGTCTACAGTAGGAACAGCTATCTACACTATCTACAGTGGGAACAGCTATCTACACTGTCTGCAATGGGAACAGCTATCTACAGCGTCTACAGTAGGAACAGCTATCTACATTGTCTACAGTAGGAACAACTACCTACACTGTCTACAATGGGAACAGCTTTCTACACTGTCTACAGTAGGAACAGCTATCTACACTGTCTACAGTAGTAACAGCTATCTACGCTGTCTACAGTAGGAACAGCTATCTACACTGTGTACAGTAGGAACAGCTATCTACACTGTCTACAATAGAAAAAGTTATCTACACTGTCTACAGTAGGAACAGTTATCTACACTGTCTACAATAGGAACAGCAATCTACACTGTCTACTGTGGGAACAGTTATCTACACTGTCTACAGTACGAACAGCTATCTACACTGTCTACAATGGGAACAGCTATCTACACTGTCTACAGTAGGAACAGTTATCTAAACTCTACAATGAGAACAGCTATCTACACTGTCTACAGTAGGAACAGCTATCTACACTGTCTACAATGGGAACAGCTTTCTACACTGTCTACAGTAGGAACAGCTATCTACACTGTCTACAATGGGAACAGCTATCTACAGCGTCTACAGTAGGAACAGCTATCTACATTGTCTACAGTAGGAACAACTACCTACACTGTCTACAATGGGAACAGCTTTCTACACTGTCTACAGTAGGAACAGTTATCTACACTGTCTACAATAGGAACAGCAATCTACACTGTCTACTGTGGGAACAGTTATCTACACTGTCTACAGTACGAACAGCTATCTACACTGTCTACAATGGGAACAGCTATCTACACTGTCTACAGTAGGAACAGTTATCTAAACTCTACAATGAGAACAGCTATCTACACTGTCTACAGTAGGAACAGCTATCTACACTGTCTACAATGGGAACAGCTTTCTACACTGTCTACAGTAGGAACAGCTATCTACACTGTCTACAATGGGAACAGCTATCTACAGCGTCTACAGTAGGAACAGCTATCTACATTGTCTACAGTAGGAACAACTACCTACACTGTCTACAATGGGAACAGCTTTCTACACTGTCTACAGTAGGAACAGCTATCTACACTGTCTACAGTAGTAACAGCTATCTACGCTGTCTACAGTAGGAACAGCTATCTACACTGTGTACAGTAGGAACAGCTATCTACACTGTCTACAATAGAAAAAGTTATCTACACTGTCTACAGTAGGAACAGTTATCTACACTGTCTACAATAGGAACAGCAATCTACACTGTCTACAATGGGAACAGTTATCTACACTGTCTACAGTACGAACAGCTATCTACACTGTCTACAATGGGAACAGCTATCTACACTGTCTACAGTAGGAACAGTTATCTACACTGTCTACAATAGGAACAGCAATCTACACTGTCTACTGTGGGAACAGTTATCTACACTGTCTACAGTACGAACAGCTATCTACACTGTCTACAATGGGAACAGCTATCTACACTGTCTACAGTAGGAACAGTTATCTAAACTCTACAATGAGAACAGCTATCTACACTGTCTACAGTAGGAACAGCTATCTACACTGTCTACAATGGGAACAGCTTTCTACACTGTCTACAGTAGGAACAGCTATCTACACTGTCTACAATGGGAACAGCTATCTACAGCGTCTACAGTAGGAACAGCTATCTACATTGTCTACAGTAGGAACAACTACCTACACTGTCTACAATGGGAACAGCTTTCTACACTGTCTACAGTAGGAACAGCTATCTACACTGTCTACAGTAGTAACAGCTATCTACGCTGTCTACAGTAGGAACAGCTATCTACACTGTGTACAGTAGGAACAGCTATCTACACTGTCTACAATAGAAAAAGTTATCTACACTGTCTACAGTAGGAACAGTTATCTACACTGTCTACAATAGGAACAGCAATCTACACTGTCTACAATGGGAACAGTTATCTACACTGTCTACAGTACGAACAGCTATCTACACTGTCTACAATGGGAACAGCTATCTACACTGTCTACAGTAGGAACAGTTATCTAAACTCTACAATGAGAACAGCTATCTACACTGTCTACAGTAGGAACAGCTATCTACACTGTCTACAATAGGAACAGCTATCTACACTGTCTACAGGAGGAACAGCTATCTACACTGTCTACAATGGGAACAGTTATCTACACTGTCTACAATCGGAACAGTGATCTACAAGGTCTACGGTAGGAACAGCTATCTACACTATCTGCAGTAGGAACAGTTATCTACAGTGTCTACAGAAGGAACAGCTATCTACACTGTCCACAATGGGAACAGATATCTACACTATCTACAGTAGGAACAGCTATCTACACTGTCTACAATGGGAACAGCTATCTACACTATCTACAATGGGAACAGCTATCTACAGTGTCTACAGTAGGAACAGGTATCTACACTGTCTACAATGGGAACAGTTATCTACACAGTCTACAATGGGAACAGCTATCTACACTGTCTACCGTAGAAACAGCTATCTACACTGTCTACAATGGGAACAGCTATCTACACTGTCTAGAGTAGCAACAGTTATCTCCACTGTCTAAAACGTGAACAGCTATCTAAACTGTCTACAGTAGGAATAGCTATCTACGCTGTGTACAATGGGAACAGCTATCTACACTGTCTACAGTAGGAACAGCTATCTACAGTGTCTACAGTAGGAACAGATATCTAAACTGTTTACAATGGGAACAGCTATCTACACTGTCTATAGTAGAAACAGCTATCTACACTGTCTACAATGGAAACAGCTATCTACACTGTCTATAGTAGAAACAGCTATCTACACTGTCTACAATGGGAACAGCTATCTACTCTGCCTACAATGAGAACATCTATCTACAGTGTCTACGGTGGGTACAGCTATCTACACTGTCTACAATGGGAACAGCTATCTACACTGTCTACAAAGGGAACAGTCATCTACACTGTCTATGTTAGGAACAGCAATCTACACTTTCTACAAATGAAACAGTTATCTACACTGTGTACAGTAGGAACAGCTATCTACATTGTGTCCAGTAGGAACAGGTATCTAAACTGGCTACAGTAGGAACAGTTATCTACACTGTCTACCATGGGAACAGCTATCTACACTGTCTACAGTAGGAACAGCTATCTACGCTGTGTACATTGGGAACAGGTATCTACACTGTCTACAGTAGGAACAGCTATCTACACTGTCTACAGTAGGAATAGTTTTCTACATTGTCTACAATGGGAACAGCTATCTACACTGTGTACATTAGGAACAGCTATCTACACTGTCTATAATGGGAACAGTTATCTACAGTGTCTACAGTAGGAACAGCTATCTACACTGTCTACAATGGGAACAGATATGTAAACTGTCTATAATGGGAACAGCTGTGTATACTGTCTACAGTAGGTATACTGCCTATTATAGTTACAGCCAACTAGACTGATTGCAGTTCAAACAGGAAGGAAAAAATGGGGTCATAACAGTTGATTGAGAGAAATCATTAAATGATCATTAAAGTAAAGGGCTTGGCTAGTTTGAAAAGTAGAAACTTAAGGAGCTGCAGATAACTGCAAACAACAAAAGAATTTTGTGGGCGGCTAATTTGGTTTCCCTTATGGAGAAATCTTGCAAGACCAATCAGACACAATAAAATTAGATCGCGTTCTCCTCCGTCGAACACAATATTTAAGAGAACGAAAATATTGAGTGCTTCGAACTCGGATATTTCGAGTTTCCCGCTGTTTCGAACCAAATTCTGCCATACAAATCCCAGTTGTAAGTGCTAAACTTCCGACTTCTTTGGTCTGAACTCCTTGTTCTTAGAGAAGTGTTTTCTGAGTCTGACTCTGAGATAAGAATCTAGTGACTAAACACACCTGAACAAAATAGGGTGGCCCGCAAGGGACATGGCATTTCGTGATCACCTTCCCTGCTTCAAATTTCAAACTTAAAATTTTGCAAACTCGAAATTTTAAGTGTAGAAACTCGAAATTTTGAATTCAGAAACTCGAAATTTTGAGTTCACAAACTCTAAATTTTGAGTTTACAAACCGGTCAGAGTAAAATAAAACTGCAGGCAAGGGGTAAAATACAGACTAAGGTTATAATTCTACTGTTGAAAAAGCCTAAACCCTTCAGAAGTGCTAACTGTACATGTTAGCTTCATTATAACCTTTCTTAGTCTGCAGTCTGCATTTTACACTGGCAAGTTTACAAACTTTGAACTTTACAAAAATTTGACGTTTGTGAACTAAAAAATGCGAGTTTCGAAACTCGAAATTTCGAGTTTGCAAACGCAAAATTTTCAGTTTGTGAACACAAATTTTCGAGTTTGAAATTTAAAACAGGAAAACTGATCACCAAATGCAATGTCCCTTACAGGCCACCATAACTAAATACGCGACCTAGTAGTGTCAAAATTTGATGAACCAACTAGTGAATTATCCGTAAAAGGTTTACACTATGTTCCTGCTATAGAGTTAGACTACAACAATATAGAATTTAAAAAAAGAGTACGGAGGGCTTGATGGTCGTTTCTCTTCCACAATCCGAGTGCCTTTCCACAACTGACGATTTTTTATTCTAAATTGACTTTTGATCTGTACATAGATGTATAAACAAAAAACAATACAAACGATAGCAAACACAAAGCAAACAATACACAGGTAAGCTTTCTATCGAAAAACAAATAAAATAACAGCTCCTGTTGTACAGTCTTAACTACTCCGGTTGGCAACACGACTTTATACCTTGAGCACACAATAAATATTATACGCACGTCGAGCTAAACTCGCAAGTTTTACACTTATGCAAATCTAGCAAGTTCTAAAAAAAATGTCTCTGCATATATTACGGTTTTCAGGACAATACAGACTAATCAACAACACTCTAGTCCATGCTACGACAACACCTGAGAGGTGACAGAATAAATTGGATCACCTAAACACTTCTAAGCTGATTATGTAACATCTCCCCTCTAATTGAAAATCGCTTAAGGCCTTAACTGAAATGTGGAAACTAAATTGTCTCTATAAGTCTTTTAGGTCCTGTAATCACACGTCTCAGTCGTTTGCTGCTACTGCTGTCATCACGCTTTACACTCACGGCAGGTATCGGAGCAGTCTCTTGAGCTGGGCGGATAAAGCGACAATTTCTCACTAACTGGGCTCGATTAGTAGTTTCGACACTGTACGATCTCGGTTGAGACGCAACTGGCGTTTTCGTAATAGTTGCTGGAGTCCACTGGTTACACTGGGGGTGAAGTTGTACGTAGACTCTCCGATTCTGTGACAGTGAAGGTAGATCCCTTGCAGTGTTGTTGTAGTGCTCGCACATTTTGTCCTTGTCTTTCACCATCTGTTCTCGGACAATGGGGATTCTGGATAGGGGATCTGATTGGAAGTAATGCTCTGTACTTTCGTTCATTCAATAGTTCTGCTGATGACGGTATACTGGTAGTAAGGGGTGCGGCTCTGTAGACCAACATAACTAAGTTTGGATCATGTCCTGCGTCTGCACATTTTCACATGGACTGCTTGACCGTCTGCACCATACGTTCAATAAAACCATTACTCTGCGGGTAACGAGGGCTAGACGTGATTGGTCCTGGTTTGCGAAAGCTGCAAACTCCTTTGACGAGAATGGGGGCCATTGTCTGTCATAACGGTTTGAGGTACTCCATATTCGCTAAACACCTGCTTCAGAATCTCCGTAGTAGCGTTTGCGTTGGTGCTGCGTACTTTTCTGATCACGGGAAACCTACTGTAGTAGTCTGCTCTCAGGAGATAGGTAGTATACCGAAACTCGAAGAAATCAATTCCTAACTTCTCCCAAGGTCCTTGAGGAACTTCATGGGGCAACAGGGTTTCGCCTTGTTTGCTCCTGGAGAACGTCTGGCACACTTCACAGCTCTGTGCTGTCTGTAGTAAATCTGAGGTTATTCCTGGCCAGAATACTGCTTCTCGGGCTCTCAGCTGCATCTTCTCTTCTCAAAACCAAAATGACCTTCGTGGATGGTTTGTAGGACTCCGTTACGCAATTTCTCAGGAACTATGAGTCTATGTCCTTTGAACAATAGACCATTCTCTGCGCTGATCTCTTCTCTGTACGTTCAGTAGTCTACAAGAAGTGGGTGGCGATCTTTCTTCAATTCAGGCCATCCATTTGCTACCAACTGCATCAGTAAGCCGGAAGTAGTGTCTTTTGCACCTGCGCGTCTGAAATTTCCAATCCTCGTAGAATCGGCGGGGATATCCTCTGTGAGCATGTGAGCTGGGATGAAATCTTACTAGTCTTCTCCTTCTTTAGGGGGCGGTGGGGGAGGCACTCTGGACAGCGCGGCAGCTATGACATGATCCTTTCCTTTCTGGTATTGATTGTTTACATCATACTAGGATAGTCTCAGCAATAGCCTCTGAAGTCGCGGCGAGTTACACACTATGGATTTCTTCCACACGCTGACCAATGGCTTGTGGTCTGTTTGGACCGTCGCTGTGTACCCATAGACATAATGGTAAAATCTGTCAAGAGCAAAGTCAACACTGAGTAGCTTTCGTTCAATGTTCGAGTAACGTTGCTCCGTCCCAGTGAGGGCTCGTGATGCGTAGATCACAGGTTTGTCATCTTGGAGTAGAACTGCTCCTAGGCCCTTCTTGGATGCGTTTGACTGAATAGTGCTAGTTTTGGAATGATCAAAATATGCCAACATTGGTGCACTTGTAATCTCTTTCTTGATAGCCTCAAATGCTGCTTGCTGCGAGGTCTCCCAGCGGTGCTGTTAAATCTGCCAGTGCAGGACTCAACCGGTTCAGGTAGTTCACCAGTCCCAGGAAGCTTTGCAGATCTTGAAGGTTCTCTGGTGGTTTCATCTCTGAGATAGCTTGGTCGATCTTGTACCCGGATGGGGTAAGATGCCCTCCAAAGAATGCACAATCTTGAGACTTGAACACAAATTTGTTTGCATTGAAGGTGAGATTGTTAGCTCTCGCTGTCTCTAGCAGGGTGATGACTGCAGCGTCATGGGCAGTTTCTTCATTGCCATGGCAAAGAATATCGTCAGCGATTCCAGCACTATTGGGGACATTTCTCAGCACTCTAACGATTCTTTCCTGAAAAACATCTCCTGCTACCTTTTTCCCAAAGGGTAGCCGTAACCATCAGTATTTGCCCTAGGGTGTATTGAAGGTTGTCAGGAAACTGCTCTCTCTATCAAGAGGGACATGCCAATACCCCGACTTCGCGTCAAGCAAGCTGAAATACTTCGAATCTGCTAG